>NC_091212.1:716257-918757 GCF_040958095.1 Procambarus clarkii | reverse complement strand
GTGTACGCGTACCGACTCCCTCACCCAGTGAGTATGGCGTCGCGTCCCTCCCCCCACGCCGAGTCGACGTTCATTACACAAATTATTGGCATGAACATTAATATTTCTCGCATTCGCGCTTGAAACTCTAAAGACTGGACGGGTTTATTATTTAGAGGAACGAAATATTATTATTTAACTATTTAAGAATAGTAAAGATACAAGGGAGAGGAATTAATGTCTCCCCATAGCATTCATTGATGACGTTAACACTATCGCGAGGTAGACGGTATAATTCTAACGCTCTATTCGGCTTTTAGTTAGAGAACAATTCGTCTGCAATCAGTTGTCATACAGAATGCCTTAATTATGGAGAATCGTATTTAATTCTCACACAAATTGTATATAATGTGTTTTACTGTAAAGAAATTTGACGCAATACTAGCGTTAGATGACGTGAGAATTCTAGCCTAATGCACAGATGAATTATTAGTACAGGAGAATTCTACGAGTTGTTAATTTTACTTACTACAATATTAATATGATTAGTAATAAGTAATGAGAATACAACAATGTTGTATTCGATGTTGGAAATATCCAACATAACTCCGGGGGGGGATTCCCAGGGTCGCAGTGTACTGTGTTGTACTGACCTATCCCGAAGTAATATTAAGATTAACACATTAGTATGTTAGTATGTTAGTACACACATAACGAACGTCCCGGATTTATCAAGGACTTACAAGAATTTAAGTCTTGTTATTCACATGTCAACTGAAACATGTTTGTAGCCTACACAATATTTATAAATTTAACTCTCCCAATTTAAACTAACAGAATCTACAGTGATGCGACATCTTGGGTCATAGTGACGTGTAAGGTTTCGTTACGCGATATCACATCGTAGTATCAGTACAGTTTCCTTAGGGGGAAATGAAGGAAATTATTCTTCTTCAGAGTTATAATAGGCTCGCAAATTCCGCCTACATTGTTGAGCTGCAGCTCTAGTGGGACGGTTGCTTGGAGGAACAGATTCATTGTCCTCTGAAATTACTGGGGAAGCTGGATCTGGCTGATATTCTTGTTCAGTCAGTTCTAGGGGAACCAGCTTCTCTAAAGTTTTTAGAGTAGTGTTGCCCTTGCATAAGACTTTAACCACTCTTAGGACACCTTGTCGATCTGGGTGGATGGTGACGATTTTTCCTATAGGCCACTCGGACCTTGGTCCATCACTGTCGACTAGTACAAGGTCTCCAGGTTTTAATTGTACCTTATTGTAAGGACTCGAAGCTCCGTAGTGGTATTCTCGTAGAGCTGTGAGGTATTCTCGAGTCCACACCTCATTCCACCTGTTGATAACTCTAGAAAGATGTTGGTAGCTTTCCACCAAGTCTCCTCGAGTCACATGGGATGGGTCTACTGGGTCCTCTTCGTCTAAGGGGATGAGAGGGCTCAATAGACCTCCATGGATCAAGTGAGAGGGGCTCAGTGGTTCTCTCTGGGTGTAATCATCAGACAGGTAGGTGATCGGGCGGTTATTGACTCGCGCCTCGATTTCTACAACAATAGTTTGGAGTTCTGAGTAACTGACCCTTTGTCGGTGTAACGTTTTCCTTAGACATCTTTTGACTGTGCCTACCATTCGCTCATAGAACCCACCTTGCCAAGGGGCTCTTGGTGCTATGAATTTCCAGTGACATTCTCTTCTTTGTAAGACTGATTGCACTTCAGGGTGGTTCCAGACTTCTCGTAAACAGCTTTCTCCCGCTACAAAATTAGATCCGTTGTCTGATATCATTAATCTAGGACATGATCGACGGGCAGCAAATCTGCGGAAAGCTTGAATGAACGCTTCAGCACTCATGTCTGGGGTGACCTCTAAGTGTACACCTCTGGTTGTAGCACAGGTAAAGAGACAAATGTACGCTTTCACTGGTATATTATCTGGGTTACCAGTGAGGAGTAAGGCTCCTGTATAATCTACTCCAGTGGTTTCGAATGGACGAAGATGAACTACTCGCTCTTCTGGGAGTGGAGGAGGTCCTGGGTAAGGACAGACTCTAGCGTCGTATCTCTTACAGATTACACAAGATTTAATAATGGTCTTAACAGTCTGACGACCTTGAGGAAGCCAGTACTTTTGTCTAAGATCGGTGAGAGTATCTAAAACTCCACCATGTAGGGTACCATATTGATGGTGATGTAAGACAAAAAGTTTAGTTATGATGTGGTGGCGAGGTAAAAGGATTGGGTTCTTAGTGTCTAAGTCAATCTTTGCATGTAGCAAACGTCCTCCACATCGTAGTATGTTATGAGTGTTGACATCGTACCAGATGCCCAGAGATTTAGTGAGTTTATCCGGAAGATTCTCAAATTCGCTTCCGTAAGTCTCTTGCTGCGCCCGCTTAATCCAATAATGAACAGGATTGGGGAATTTGTGTCGTATTCCTATTTTAGAGAGGAAATCAAACACGTGTGCAGTCACTCGTAACAATTTGCTTAAATTAGAATAATGATGAGGATTAATGGCCAATGTTCGCTGAGGCTCTGGGTCCTTCATGGGAGTGGTGATATTGGTCACGATGACTTGTGGCTTTTGTTTGGGCCACTGACCACCAACAAGCCATGAAGGTCCGTTGAACCACAGTGAAGATTTGACAAGTTGTTTTAATGTCAATCCTCTCGACAAATAATCTGCAGGATTGTCCTTAGTAGGGACATGTCTAAACTTATAACCTGCGGATAAATCATGAATCTCCCTGACGCGATTACTGATGTAAGGAGTTTTGTTGTTATTGTTTCTTACCCATTGTAAGACTGCCTCGTTGTCTGACCACACTACAATCTCACCAAAGTGGATATTACTGAGTGTCTTTGCCAGACAATGGGCTAACCTTACTCCCACTAGCAACGCAGTCAATTCCATCTGAGGTAAGGATCTCTTTTTGATGGGAGCAACTCTTGCTTTTGATGTGAGTAAAATTGATTGAGCACTGTTAACTAAATAGGCTACTGCGCCATATGCTTTGCCAGAGGCATCGCAAAAAACGTGCAAATTGGTGGGTAAGTTTGGTCCCGAGGCATTACGTGGAAATTTCAAAACACCTAACTGATTAAAATCCGTTGAGAGTATTTGCCATTTGGCTTGTAACTCACTTGGTAACGGGTCATCCCATCCCATATGTTGTTGCCAGCACTCCTGCATTAGGAGTTTGCCCCTTATTAATATAGGACTAAGTAGGCCTAAAGGGTCAAATGGTTGACTGACAAATGAGAGCAGTGTTCTCATGGTAAGGGTGGAGTTATCAGTTTGCACTGACTTGACATTCATTTCGTCAGTGTTGGTGTTCCATTCCACGCCTAGAACCTTTAAGCTACTGGGTACCTGATAATCGGGAAATTCCTTCTCAATTAACTGGTTAAGTAGTTTATTATTTGAGGCCCATGACTGTAGAGGCATATTAGCTCCTAACAGTTCACGGTTAGCCTCATGGTAGATTTCTACCAGATCAGCTTGATCATTAGTTGTCCCCTGGAAATTGTCGACATACAAGTTGTCGCTAATGGTTGCCTTATAAGGGCTGTCTGATTTCCTCAAATGCGTGTCTAATGTGGCTTGCAAAAGAAACGGTGAGGATGTAGCACCAAATAATACAGAGGCGAACCGATAGGTGATTATTTCACTGTTAGGATCCAGTGGATCCTTGTACCAGAGGAATTTTGTGTAGTCACGATCTTCCTCCTGCAAACCTACTCGGAGAAAGGCTTTGCTGATGTCAGCAGTGTAGGCAAAAATGCCTGTACGAAATCGTAACAATACGTCATGTAGCCTTTGTGTTAGGCTAGGTCCCGTTTGGAGACATTCATTTAGAGACACACTATCAGGCTTTACTTTAGCACTGCAATTAAAGACAATACGAATAGGTGTTGTCAGTGAGTCTTTCACCACAGCATGGTGAGGTAAATAATGACCTGTTTTTCGGTCATCGTGTTCAACAACTTCAATGAACTTATTGTTAAGTTGTTGTTGGATAAGTTGGTGATACATGGTTAATTTCTCTGGCTGCTTC
Source organism: Procambarus clarkii (assembly GCF_040958095.1). Taxonomy (NCBI): domain Eukaryota; kingdom Metazoa; phylum Arthropoda; class Malacostraca; order Decapoda; family Cambaridae; genus Procambarus; species Procambarus clarkii. Next base: position 914,708 of record NC_091212.1, on the reverse strand, counting down.
TGCAGTCGTGTTAATTGAGACCGCAATTGTGAGGCTGCCATAAAATAATTCACTGGAAGTTGGGGATGATCTAACTTCCATGGGAGTCTTACCCAGTATTGTTTATTTGAGTAGACAACCGTATCCAGATATTGCTGGTAAGTCCATGTATCATCAGGACTTGGTTGCTCAGGGATGATGCCTAACGTATCTAGATCCCACAAACGATGTATTGGTGGGTCAGACTCAATGTCCTCGGCTATTTCCCTGAAGCGTAGTGGTGACTGCTCCAAGCCTAGTCACGCCACAATTACATTATTGGTTTGTTGGTTTGTGGGCGCTGGACCTTGTCTGAAAAGCACGGGTCCTGTGAGCAATTTGCCCCCTGCGGACGACAACAAATTCATACCATGTTGCCTAGTGCATCCAGTGATAAACTTGTAATAATGATCCGCGCCTATTAATATTCCAATATCTGTGAGACAATCGGAATTTATTTTATGATCCGCTAGCCTCATGCGGTTTCGCTTAAGGTGTCTCGCAGTTCGAGCTAATCCTGTGACTTGCAAGTCCGTAGGAATCTTATCTACGACTACAGCATGAATTGGGCTGGCAGAGGATCCTAATCTAACTAGTAATTTGACTACCTTGTAGTCACGTGGTCCACTATTTGATAGGAAACCAGAAATGTTTAACTTCACACTTTTGGTAGGTTTTAAATTTAAATCATCTACCAACTGTTGTGTGATGAAAGTTTTTTGGGAACCTTGGTCAAAGAGACCTCTACTGTTAATTCTAGATCTTCGGTTTATTAATTTAAGCTGAGCAGTAGGCAAGGTAGTACTGTTGCCTGACTCAGTAGCGAGTACATTCACTTCGTGATGTACTTTACAATATTGCACTGACGTAAAATTAGTAGAATTCTCTCCAGTGGGCATAGTTGGTGTAGGAGATTTCCTACATAAGGCGTAGTGGTGTACACCCTGTTTACAACGGTTGCAAGTACGTAGTGGTACTGCACATTGCTTGGGATCATGAGAACCCATACATTTAGTGCATTTGTGCAATTCCTGTAACCTTTTGACTCTAGCATTATACGTAGGATAAGCAGAGCATTGATAAGTGGTGTGTTCCTGATTGCAGAACAGACACTTTCTTTGATTAATAGACTTAGTCTCTTTAGTAGACAAGTCATGAGTTATCTCTGAAGGAGATACTGAGTAGGTACCTACATTTCCACTTCTTTTCCTGGTGGATGGAGTAGGTTTGGATTTATATTTATTAGACTTACTTGGAGTCTGTTTAGGTTTGACTGAAATATCAGTATTGATTGGTTTAGACTCAGGTTTAATTTTGTCATGAGTCTTTAACCTATTAACTGTGATCCTCAACCCCTCGAAAATCTGATCGAGAGTAAGAAACTCAGTATTATAATGTGAGCAGAGCTCTGTCAAGACATTCCGAGGTAATTTCCTCTGTAACAATAGCTTGATAGACCATTCAGAACTAGGTATATTAACCTTGGTACCTAAGGCCTTTACTAGAGACTCTACTTCTAGTCTGAAGCTTTGAAGTGACTCTGGTCTACTGTTTGGTGCATTCAGATCTAGCAATTGATAATAAAGGGTGGCTATACTTAACTCTTTGTTGCAATAGTTCAACTTCAGGAGTTTTATAGCTTCCTCATAATTACTCTCATTAAGAGTAAGGTTATGTATGACCTTTTTAGCCTCTCCTGTGAGAAGACTGAGTAGGTATGAAAATTTAGAAACCTTGTCTAGAGACTGTTTCTTATGGATGTGAACTTCAAAGGAAGTCCAAAAATTGTCCCAATTTTCTGTATCTAATCCTGAAAAGGTGGGCAAGTCTAGAGTAGGTAAACGAACCTCAGATAAGTGATTATTGGAGTGAGACCCAGTGTTGCTGGCATTGGATCCAGCCTGTTTGGCTAATTTAGATAGCCTGAAAATTTTATCATGAGTATCCTCTTCATATTGGGAGATGTCGTTTACTATTTGACTTACTTCATCAGGATCAATTTCTACAGTATTTAGCAGAGCAAGATAAGATTGACCTGCAGTTCTGACTTGATCAAATTTCAGATCAGCCAATCTAACTGTTGACTCTAAGTGATAAGAGTCAATGGGATTATCTTTAGTTAAGGCATCAGCCTTATTGATTAATCTGGTCAAGTGACCTTTAAGGCCAATGTAGGTTCTCCTCAATTGTTCAGGAGTAGCCATGTTGGGCTTAGGTTCAAACTTCACAGTGTTAGGGTATGTATTACTAATGAAGCTTGGATACTTGTTCATTAGTGAACAGGTAACATTAATTGTAGCCTAAATTAAGAGGACTACTTTATGGTTTACCTCACTTGAGGCTGAATGTACCTACCTACCTAACAACAAATAGCTAGATATTTTGTGTACTGTCTGAACTCCACCATTAGTTCTCGTCCGGTTAGCTCATCCTTATCACCATCAGAGTTAATGGAGATAATCCAGCAATACACAAAATAGATACACAAAATAATGTATACAAGAGAAATATTATGGAGATACTCCAATCAGAGTTATCTAAAAATTTATCCCACCCTGTAGAGGGTCAGCACAATAATGTAATATATACACAACACTGACTAGTTTTAGATCTAGTCATAATAATTCCTAGCTAAGAACTATAAAATTATTTAGTCTGGGCTTGTACCAAATTCAGCACAATCTCAGCCTAAATTCTACCTAATAACATGGGTAAAGATTATTGTGGTGCAATAAGGTAAATATAGTTGTGCTGTATTTTTGGGTTTTTTGTTTTATAAGAGTGCTCTTGCACACACAGGTGAATAATTATGTACAGTTAAGTTTGGCTTGCTAGCCACAGCCTTTTGTGATGGTTGATGGTGTTAATTAACTTGTCAACCACATGCAACCTAGATTCCCCTGACAAATGTACACCGTCTCTGGTCAGGTTCTGTCTGTAAGGTCTGGCTGTAAATTGTATATATGTGGCATCCAATCTCACTCGTTTTTTCAGCCTGAAATTTATGTACTTAGCAGCTCTCAGGTAGTATTCCGGAGTTACTCCCCAACGATTATCTTGGCTAGGTTGGCGAGGCTCCACTAATGTGAATACTACTGATTCACTGATGAGCTTGAAAGAAGAAATTATGTTTTTGAGGTGTTTGATCACCTCGGCTGGATGACGAGTGGGGTGGATGTCATTACCACCTAAGTATATGATAGTTAGGTGGTGAGGCCACTCTAACGCAGGTGTTAGGGTGGTGTTATTGTAAAAGTTGTGAGCTGTTGCTCCTGGTGACCTAAAGATTCTCACCTCGGTGTGAGGTATAGGTCTAAGTGTTGTGGGTAATTGGCTATGACCCACTAAAGCCACTTTATACATGAGATAAAAGTAGCAATATGTTAGTGTGATCTAGGCTAACTAATGTGTTACAATGTTAGTTGTCACAATTGATTAAATAGTTAGTCTAGCTTCTATCACACAAGGATTAGCTATTAATGGTTAATATTTTAATTATAAATTTAATGCCTATCCGGTTCGAAAAGGACCATAATGTGGGATATTTGGGTTTGATTCTGATTAATTAATAATTAAAGTAGTAAATTAAATTACGAAGGACCACCCGCTTTTAAAGTGAAGAGGGAAACTGAGAATTTAGATCATTAAATAAAGTTCTAGAGAAAACCAGTGACTATGGATATGACTAGAAAGTATGATCATAAGAATAATTAATGGACTGTATTATTAAAAAACCAAACCTCAAACACCTACATTGGGGGGTTATTACTGGAGGTCAGTACGTCCAGGAATCAGTGTGGTTCGTTCACTAATTCTATTAATAATAATCTAATCCTATAATTAATGTTGAATATAATATTATTCATACAAAGAAGAACATGAATATGTGCATAATAATGAATTACAGTAAATCACACATTATGTTGAAAACATTCTGAATGTATCAAATTGCAATGTTATGAGTAAAAGAAATAAGCCTTAGCTGGTAATAGATTCCTTTAGATAACCCTGGCAGTCCTCTTAATCTCCAGGTCTGGTACACCGACGTCTGACACGGTTAACATGGAGAAGACAGCATGAGGAATTCGTCTCTCGAGCTGCAAAATAAATAACTACCAGTAGCAATTGATTTAACTACTCAATACATATTCAAGATTATTGATATCTACAGAGAAATTTCTAATCACCTGTTATTAGGTGTTGTCGTGCCGCGTGACGCGCAATCACCCCGCTATTATTAAACCTGTAAATGATGCATCAAATAAAAGGTACTTAGCTGTGGGCACTGTGTAAGTATTAAGATTGCCGTAATTTCGCATCCCAGGCTCCGGTGAACCTATCCTGGATTGATGCGTTTCAAGTTGGCTGATCACGTGTCGTCAGGAACCAAGTCTAGGGGTCCCTTATTTAACACCAGCACTAGTTGAAGATATTATCTGCAAGGTCGTTCACGCCTCACAGTGGCGGCTTTCATCTGTAGATAGACACACGTGTCCTATTTACTGGACAATGGCGTCTTTTGTGCGTACGTTAAGCGCAGGTCTGCCTCTCTTCGGTTCCCCACGTGTACGCGTACCGACTCCCTCACCCAGTGAGTATGGCGTCGCGTCCCTCCCCCCACGCCGAGTCGACGTTCATTACACAAATTATTGGCATGAACATTAATATTTCTCGCATTCGCGCTTGAAACTCTAAAGACTGGACGGGTTTATTATTTAGAGGAACGAAATATTATTATTTAACTATTTAAGAATAGTAAAGATACAAGGGAGAGGAATTAATGTCTCCCCATAGCATTCATTGATGACGTTAACACTATCGCGAGGTAGACGGTATAATTCTAACGCTCTATTCGGCTTTTAGTTAGAGAACAATTCGTCTGCAATCAGTTGTCATACAGAATGCCTTAATTATGGAGAATCGTATTTAATTCTCACACAAATTGTATATAATGTGTTTTACTGTAAAGAAATCTGACGCAATACTAGCGTTAGATGACGTGAGAATTCTAGCCTAATGCACAGATGAATTATTAGTACAGGAGAATTCTACGAGTTGTTAATTTTACTTACTACAATATTAATATGATTAGTAATAAGTAATGAGAATACAACAATGTTGTATTCGATGTTGGAAATATCCAACATGACCTGGTGAGAGTGACGACTACTGGTACTCACCTCCATACAACTCCTCACTCTGTCCTTAACACCATTGTGTGTTTCTGGCAGTCCTCGGAGGAGTTGCTAAGGTCCCTGTGTTAATGGTGCGCATATAAATAAAGTATTGACTACGATTGCGGGGACAGAGGGTTGTACTCGAACACAGGCTTACTGAGCAGAGTCTGCTGGAAGAGAAAAGATGGCTCTTCAACCCCCCCCCCCCCCCCCCGCCCTCCTCTCCCTTCCGTAACAATGTCCATTAAATCAAACCACCACAGATTTGACTTTAGATCTTTAAATTTAATCTGTTTCCAGAAAAGGGGAACCATTCTGTCCCCGTTTTAGACAGTTAATGTCTAGACTGACAGACGCTGGCATCATTCAGTACTGGACTAAGGAAGTGATTGCTGGACGCGCCAAGGAGAACAGGAAGAAACATCATCCCAACATCTGCAAGACCCAAGCGAACACTCCAGGGGTAAATTATGTGAATAATATTTTGTTTCCTTGAGTTATTTGATAATTTATTCCTTTGATTATATATTTTACTAATAAAATCGTTTTTGTATCGTTATGTCTGGAAAAATATTCTTACTTACATACCTAAATATTTCTGTCCTACACTTAAACACTTTTCAAATCATGATCTTCAATCTTTACTATTACAATAGTTCATTTGCATAATTAAATACCTTGACATCCTGATTAATTATTGGGAAATATTATAGTCTTCCTAATGTTTGGAAATAGATATCCCTTGCGTGCGTTGCCATCCGTTCATCACTGGCAGTGAGCCAGTGATGAACAGGTCACTGAGTCAACAGGTCACATTATTAACAACTAGTCCTTGGCCACGGCTCCTCCCAAATATGCATTCATAAATTATAACTTAATTCATATTAAAAATTTAAATTTTCTCATAAATAATTTACATACTAGAATGTGTTTAGTAGTTAGGCCTAACTTAGCTTAAATTATGTGATAAGGTTTTCTTGCCAATTATAAGTATTTGCAATATGTGGTGAAAGTGTTTAGAGACGAGCCATTGGAGCAGAGGCCGTGAACCACGCACTGTCTGAGACAAGTAGTCACCATCAGTAATGAGTCGTGTGTAAAGTATTTTTCATTCATAAACCGGAAATTTGGTTTAATGTCTAGACTGTAATTTGTCTCTGGGATTGATCAATCTGCGACCAGCTCCTGTGTGTGCGTCTTAGCATAGTGGGTGATGTGGGTCATGACGTCATGGCCTTGTTACTGAGCGTTCAAGTTCAAGTAAGTTTATTGAGATAATAATATACATCTCAAAATAATAGAGTAGATTAGGCTATGTCTACCCTTGTCTATTTAAGATCACGTCCCTTCCCCTCCCCGTGTCCCTCCCTATGAGATTATGTGGCTTAGTTTGTTTATTTAATTTCTTTCATAAGCGGACTGTATATTATAGTAAGTTATAGCAGACTATATAACATAGGTATCTGTAATTTTCACACAGTTCAAACAGAGATGAGGAACTTCCTAATGGGAATCTCACGAGAAACAGAACTCAGAGAAACGACTGTGCAGGATATGATGGACTAGGTCACCAAGAAGTGCTTGGACGCTACAGACAGGTTTATTCTTGCCCTTAAGAAGAATTATGAAAAGAAACAGAATTATCAATGGTACAATCAGGAATGTAAGGTAGCGAAGCAATTGAGTGCAAGGACATGGAGAAACTACAGGAATAACAGGACACCAGAGAGCCAGGAGAGGTACCAGAAGGCCAGAAATGAGTACCACAGAGTGAGGAAAGAAGCAAAGAGACAGTATGAAAATGACATCGCGAGTAAAGCTAAACTAAACAGTGAATGACAAGGAAGTGTCCAAAGAACTCAACAAAAGAGTCTAGGAGGTCTTCACAATAGAACAAGGAGAAGCCCCTGCACTAAATGAGGAGGCGGCAAACAAAGCGGCCTTGGAAGATTTTGAGCTAACCAGTGATGATGTTAAAAGGAATCTGTTGGAGCTGAATGTGACAAAGGCTGATGGACCTGACCGAATCTCACCATAGATACTAAAATAGGATGCAGAAGCACTAAGTGTGTCACTCTCTATGGTGTATAACAGGTCACTGGAAACAGGAAGCCTACCGGAAAGCTGGAACACAGCTAATGTATTTCCAATATACAAAAAGGGTGACAGGCATGAGGCATTGAACTACAGGTCAGTTTCTTTAACTTGTATAGCATGAAGGTGATGGAGCAGATCACGAGGAAAAGGCTCATAGAACATCTGGAGAGAAAGAGCTTTGCAACACACCACCAGCATTGGTTCAGGGACGGTAAATCGTGTCTGACATGATTAATAGAATTCAATGACCAAGCACCAAAAATTGAGCAAGAAGGAGAAGGGTGGGCAGACTTCATTTTCTTGGACTATCAGAAAGCATTTGACAAAGTACCCCATAAAAGGCTGTTAAAAAAGTTGGAAAAACAGGCAAGAGTGAAATGTAAGGTGCTCCAGTGGATAGGGGAGTATCTAAGCAACAGGAAACAGCGAGTAACTGGGAGGCAAACGCAGGGAGACAAACATGGAAGGAACAAAATCAGACGAAGGGGAGGGACAGGATGCCTGGATGAGGGAAACAATTGAACAAACGTGGAGTGAATTCTGGGAAGGACTGAGGGTAATGAGGGAGACAGTAACCAACGAGCAGGATGAGCTGGAAACAGCAAAAGAGGAAATAAGAAGCCTGCAAGAGAATCCTCCCCAATACCAGACACAAATCATCACTCAGGGAGATTGTAATGTTCTTTTAAAGTGAACTTCTACAAAAAAACTAATTTGCAGAGTTTCTTTAAAAAGAAACCTGAAGCTAGGTTTGCAGTAATGGAAGTTGCCATGAAAGTGGCTTCTTCTCAGGAAGCAGCTAAATGTACACCCGGTTGATAGAGCGAAAAAGAGCAGAAGTAATAGTAGGCATTAAGTAGTAAACAGGGACCAGTCCAGCTGAGTGGAGAGACAAGGACAAAAACGAAGGTAATGAGATCCTTAAAGGGGTAAAGATGGAGAGGGAGAGGGCTGACCAGAATATTGAAAACGTTTTCAGGCTTGGACAGTGCAACAAGGGCAGAGACCGATTGATAAAGGTGGTATTTATGAATGACAGCACAAACAAGGTCTTGTTAGCAAGGAAGAGCAGACTAGCAAATGTACTGACATTCAAACAGGTATTCCTGCAGAGGGATATGACAAGGGACGATAGAATGGGGGCAGCAGCTGCAAGGGGTTGGCGTAGGGAGAAAGAAAGGAACCAGGAAGCCACAACCCCGAGTCCTACAATCCCAGAGGGGAGTGGGGAACCCTCCACAAGCAGTTCAACAGCCACAGTGAGAAAAGCACCACCCCCACCTTGCATACAATAGACGTCCTACATGCCTCAACCCCGTGCCAGCCCCTCCCCCCACTAGTTGCCCACCTAGGGGACTCCCCCCTCTTCAGGACTTCCCTTCTCCCACACCCCCAAGCCCTCCCTTCTCTCACATACCCTCCCTTCTCCCCCCACCCCGAAGCCCTCTATTCTCCCCCGCCCCCATAAGCTCTCCATTCTCTCCCATCTCCCTAAGCACTCCCTTCTACCCCACTCCACTAAGCTCTCCCTTCTTCCTAACCTCCCTCAGCCCCCCCCCTCTCCACAACCTCCCCCCCCCAGTCCTCCCACCTCTTCTACTCCCCCTTCTCCCCAATTTCTCCAAGCCCTCCCTCTTCCCATACCCCCACAAGCCTCACATTCTCCCACACTCCTCCAAGCCTCCTCCACCCTTAAGCTTCCCACTCTCACCCACGCCCCTAAGCTTTTCCCTCTTCCCCACACACCAAGCCATCTCTTTCTCCCCCTTTCCACCAAAGCCATCCCTCCTCCACCACCCTCACCATACCAGATCCTCCCAGTCCCGCACACTCCAGATCCCCCCCAAGTCCCAATTCCTAGGCCCTCCCATCCCGGACCCACCCTGTTTCCCTGCTTCAGGGGAACCAACAAAAACTGAGGAAGCACAGAAGAGAGTCAGTTTCAGGGTGATGTACTCGAACATAGATGGGATCACAAGTAAGACAAGTGAACTAAGGAAAGAGCACAAGAAGTGAACCCAGATGTAATCAGACTCACAGAAACAAAACTATCAGGACTCATAACAAATGCGGTGTTTTCCCAGGACTACACTGTAATAAGGAAAGATAAGGAAGGAAGGGGAGGAGGTAGAGTGGCCCTACTAATGAGGCAGGAATGGAGTTTCATGAAGATGATTATCCCGGGTTGCGAGGGATTCAGACACTACATAACAGACACCATGACAGTAGGAGGACCAAGAGTAGTATTAGCAGTGATATATAACCCTCCACCCAGTGACAGAAGACCCAGGCAAGAGTATGACAACAACAACATGGCAGTTAACACTATAATTGAGAAGACAGCCTCTGCTGCCTGTAAAAATAGATCCCATGTGCACATCATGGGGGACTTCAATCACGGAAGGATAGACTGGGAGAACAAGGAACAGCACGGAGGTGAGGATATATGGAGAACTAAACTATTGAAAATTGTGACAAGAAACATTTTAAGCTAGCATTTCAGGGAACCCACAAGAATGAGAGGAAACGATGAACCAGTGAAACTCGACCTAATCTTTACTCTGAACGACTTTGACATATGGGAAATCGATTTCGAGGCTCAGTAGGAATGAGCGACCACAGTGTACTGACGTTTGAGTATCTGGTTGAAGAAGAGATTAATGAACTTGAGGAGGGGTACTGCAAACAAAAGGCTGGCATTCTGAAAGGGAAACTATGAGGAGATAAGAAAATTCCTAACAGATATAACATGGGGAAATAGAGCTCATGGGAAAGACGACCCAAGACATAATGGACTACATCACGCAGAAGTGATTTAGGAAAACAATAAAATGAAGATAAGAAACCCATGGTTTAATCAGAGATGAAGGCTAGCTAAGCAGCAAAGTAAAGAAACTATAGAAATAACAGGACACTGTCATTTCTATAGTTTGACTGAGAGCAGAGAAAGATACCAGAGTGTCAGCAATGAATATGTCAGGTTGAGAAGAGAGGCACAAGGGCAATACGAAAATGACATCGCAAGCAAGACAAAGACTCAACCTAAATTGCTGCACCGCCACATCTTCTTGAGGTTATCTTGAGATGATTTCAGGGCTTTTTGTGTCCCCGTGGCCCGGTCCCCGACCAGGCCTCCACCCCCAGGAAGCAGCCCGTGACAGCTGACTAACACCCAGGTACCTATTTTACTGCTAGGTAACAGGGGGCATAGGGCGAAAGAAACTCTGCCCATTGTTTCTCGCCGGCGCCTGGGATCGAACCCAGGACCACAGGATCACAAGTCCAGCGTGCTGTCCGCTCGGCCGACCGGCTCCCCAGCGGCGACCGGATTACATCAGGAGAAAAAAAAAACAGTAAAGGAACAGGTAATGAAATTGAGGATAGGGGCAAACAGATTCACTACAAACGACAAGGAAGTGTGTGAGAAACTGAATAAGAAATTATAGGAGGTCTTCACATTACAGCCAGGAGAAGTTCCAGAGATAAGAGAGGGAATAGTTATCCAGAAACCACTAAAATAATTAAGATTATCAGTGATTAAGATTACCATTACATACTTCATTACCAGTAAGGAAGGTTTTGCTAGAGTTGGATGTGATAAAAGCTATAGACCCAGATGGAATCTCTCCTTGGGTACTAACGGAAGGAGCAGAAGCACTGTGCCTGCCACTCATCATAGTGTATAACAAATCACATGCAACAGTGGACCTGCCAAAAATTTGGAAGGCAGCTAATATAATCCATATATACAATAAGGGGGATAGACAGGAGGCACTGAACGGGAGGTCAGTGTCCCTCACTTGCTTATCATTCAAGCTGATGGAGAAGATTGTGCGAAAACAGCAAGTGGAACATCTGGAGCGAAAGAACTTTGCAACACAGCATCAAAATGGGTTCAGGGATGGCAGGTCCTGCCTCACAGGATTAATTGAATTCTTCAACCAGGCAACAAAAATCATGCAAGAAAGAGAGGGGTGGGCAGACTGCATATTTTTTGATTGCCAGAAAGCCTTTGATACAGTACCACACAAGAGGCTAGTGAAAAAGCTGGAGATGCAGGCATGAGTGAAAGGGAAGGTACTCAATTGGATAAGGGAGGACCTAAACAACAGAAGACAGCGAGTCAATGTGAGGGGTGAGGCTTCAGATTGTCGAGAGGTCACAAGTGAAGTGCCGCAAGGTTCAGTCCTTGGACCTAAACTGTTTCTGATATATGTAAATGATCTCCAAGAGGGTATAGAATCGGTCTAATGGCAGATGATGCAAAAATTATGAGGAGGATTAAAACAAAAGAAGATAGTAGGCGGCTACAAGATGACCTAGATAGGCAGAATGAATGGTACAGGAAATGGCTACTAAAGTTCAACTCGAGTAAATGCCTCGTAATGAAACTAGGTGGTGGAAAAAGGAGGCCAGACACGGGATTCAGAATAGAAGATGAAGTACTCTATGAAACGGACAGATAGAATGATATAGAAGATGATATCACACTAAACCTCTCTCCTGAAGCATACATAAAAACAATTACATTTGTGGCATATGTGAGGCTGGCTAACATCAGAACTGCCTTCAAGAACCTGTGTAGGGAACCATTCAGAACCTTGTATACCACATATGTAAGACCAATCCTGGAGTATGCTGCCCCAGCATGGAGCCCGTACATTGTCAAGCACATGATGAAGCAGGAAAAAGTTCAGAGGTATGTCACTAGGCTAGTCCCAGTAATAAGAGGCAGGAGTTACGAAGAAAGGCTGCGTGAAATTCACCTCACGACACAGGACGACACATGAATAAGGGGAGACATGATCACAACCTCCAAAATTCTCAAAGGAATTGACAAGGGAGATAAGGATAAACTGTTGGTGATAAACTGATAAGGATAAACACTGGTGGTATGCGATCAAGGGGACACAGGTGGAAACTGAGTACCCAAATGAGCCACATGGACGTTTTAACAAGTGGAATGCATTAGGCAGTGATGTGGTGGAGGCTGACTCCATACACAGTTTAATTTGTAGATATGATAGAACCCAGTAGCTCAGGAATTTGTACATCAGTTGATTGACGGTTGAGAGGAGGGACCAAAGAGCCAGAGCTCAACCCCCGCATGCACAACTAGGTGAGTACAAGACAAAGTTAGAGAAGATTCAGAGGTACGCCACATGACTAATCCCCGTACTGAGAGGTATGAGCTAAAAGAAAAGGCTTAGGGAGCTAAACCCCCTGTCATTGAAAGACAGAAGAGTAAGGGGGACCTGGAAACCACTTACAAAATTCTCGGAGGAATTGATAGGATGGACAAAGACAAACTATATTGCACGGGTGGAACACGAACAAGGGGAGGACACAGGTGGAAACTTAGTACTCATTACGAGTCATTAGAAATATTTTTTCAGTGTCAGTTTTGTTAACAAATGGAATGCATTAGGCAGTGATTTAGTGGAGGCAGACGCCATACACAATTTCAAATGTAAAATTGATAGAGCCCAAAAGGCTCCAGAATCTGTACATCAGTTGATTCACAGTTGAGAGGCGGGAACAAAGAGCTAACTAATGGTAAAGCTCAACCCCCACCAATTCCTCAACTCTCTCTCTCTCTCTCTCTCTCTCTCTCTCTCTCCCTCTCTCACTCTCTCACTCTCTCACTCTCTCACTCTCTCACTCTCTCTCACTCTCTCACTCTCTCACTCTCTCACTCTCTCACTCTCTCACTCTCTCTCTCACTCACTCACTCACTCACTCACTCACTCACTCACTCACTCTCTCTCTCTCTCTCTCTCTCTCTCTCTCTCTCTCTCTCTCTCTCTCTCTCTCTCTCTCTCTCACTCACTCACTCACTCACTCACTCACTCACTCACTCACTCACTCTCTCTCTCTCTCTCTCTCTCTCTCTCTCTCTCTCTCTCTCTCTCTCTCTCTCTCTCTCTCTCTCTCTCTCTCTCTCTCTCTCTCTCTCTCTCACTCACTCACTCACTCACTCACTCACTCACTCACTCTCACTCTCTCTCTCTCTCTCTCTGTCTCTCTGTCTCTCTGTCTCTCTGTCTCTCTGTCTCTCTGTCTCTCTGTCTCTGTCTCTCTGTCTCTCTGTCTCTCTCTCTCTCTCTCTCTCTCTCTCTCTCTCTCTCTCTCTCTCTCTCTCTCTCTCTCTCTCTCTCTCTCTCTCTCTCTCTCTGTCTCTCTCTCTCTCTCTCTCTCTCTCTCCTATGGTGGATATGGAACGGCGGAAATAGGGCCCCTACTCATTACTAGAAAAAAATCCCTTAGGATGCTGGGAATGTACTTGTAGAAGGGACTTATGCAGTACAAGCCTCATTTGCAGACAAGCTTCGAAAGAACTCACAAGCTATATTTGCCTTTAAGGAAGTTGACATGAAAGTAGCTTCATCTCAGGAAGCAGCAACATGTACAAGTCAGCTGCCGGAGAGGAAAACAACAGTATAGTCGTAGTAGTTATTTATTAACAGGAAGGTTCCAGTCAGGGCGAGTGGAAGGCTGTAGTGACAGAAGGGGTAGGGGAAAGTCCGCCTTTCTTATCCCTTCCTGAAGGGGCACAGATGGAAGGGCTTCAACAAAACATAGACAAGTTTTTCGGGGCTTGGCCAGTACAAGAGAATTCCAGCAAAGAAGAGCACACGTAACGGAATTCAAAACTGTATTCCTTCAGTGGGATATAACAAGGAACAATCATGGCAGCAGATGCAAGAAAGAGGTGCAGGGAGAAAGATGGAAATCGGGGAACAACGGCCCCATACCCTACAATCCCAGAGTGTGAAACAACCCCAAAACAGTTCATTAGCTACACAGAGAGAAAGTACTGTGTAACACAATAAAAGTCCTCCCTGCCCCAAACCTTCCCTGTACCCCACTAAATGCCCACCTAATCCTCCGATCAGAGGGATCGGGGGATTAGGTGAGCGATATTCCCCTTCTATCAGAGCCTTTCATTCCCCCCCCCTCCCCCTCCTATCATTTGAAATATGCCCCTCACAACCACCCTCCGACCCAGTGACTCCAGGGATTCTATAAACCTAGAGGGTTTCATTGAAATCCCAGGTTGCAATACTTATTACCATGTCGTAATGTGGTGGTCTAGCTTTGAAGTACCAACTTAGCGGGTTCGAATCCTCCTCATGGCTCCTACTCTATTTTTCATTGAAACATCAGGTTAAGGAGCCATATCATTGGAAAGTTGAAAGTTGTTCAAGTTCAATCAAACTTGATTTGCTAGTTGTATTTGAAAAAAGGCTGCAACTGGTCCAAGTTTCAGCATCGAGCCATAAATAGAAAGGGAGAAAAAAAAGTTTTTTTCAGTGAATCTTACACATTTTCAGTAAGTTAGTGCAACCACAAGTTTCGAATGGAACTTCTTCGGGTTTCCTCGGGCAGTGTTTCTGCCCGAAACGCTGCGCGTACTAGTGGCTTTACAAGATTGTAAATACTATGCCATGTATTCTCACAAACCCAATGTACCTTCTTGTATATAAATAAATAAATAAATAAATAAATAAATAAATAAATAAATAAATAAATAATAAATAAATAAATAAATAAATAAATAAATAAATAAGTAAATGAAATCATTTCTATGACACCTATCACATTAACATATAATAAACGATTTGTCTTAGGGGATTACGCAAAATATGTTTAGTTTTACTAATGCAGTCAAAATTTCCCCAAAAATTTATTCCAATATTTCATGTTTGCAAATATTTATAAAATTAATAACTGAACTTAGAAATAAAGTGTTTAAGAGAGATTGTAGAGAAGTAAACTCTACATATAAGGTGTAAGTTTCATATAAATTGAATAAAAAATGAAAGAAGATTAGTAAATCCTCAATAAGATTGAGGAACCGCTATATTTCGTATGTAGTAAAATAGATACGAACAATTACCGAGTTTCAGCTCTTGTCCTCTGTAGTTCGCTCCTGAAAGCTAATTATTGCCAGCACAAATCCCCTGAGATTTTAGAACCCAACTATATTTCAGACTTTGTAAGATAAATTAAAAGTAAATTACCGAGCTCTAATTCCCGTCCTCCGCCTTAGTTCATCAAACTTAATTATTTCAGATCAAGACACTTCCCAGTCTATCACCTTTATCAAAGTAAACATATCCTCTCCTTTAATATGCTTGTTCACACGATAATGAAAATCACACGTTCATATCGCACCTTACCTTCAATACCCTTTATTTAGTGAGCTATGTTAATAGTCATTCTCATTCTAATGATAATCACTCAGTCACATTTCACCGTACCTTTTCTTCCCTTATCTCCCCACACCCTTTACCTCCTCCCCCTTTTACCTTCACATTCCTTGCCTCCCCCGCTCCTAACCTACCCCCCCCCCCTTACCTTCCCCAACTCCCTTTTGCCCTTATCTTCCCCCACCCCTCTCCCCCCTACTCCCCCTTTATCTCGCCCATTCCCCAACCTATTCAAACCTTCAATATTCTTATTGTAATTGTATGTTCTCTCCATGTTCTTAAAATATCCTCCCAAATGTCCATTTCATAATTTTCACCTGTTTCTCCATTTTTTCTATGTTATTTGTCATATTCTCCATGTTCTCCATGTTATTCGTCATATTTACCATGTTCTTAGCATATTCTTCACAAGTTCATTGTTCATACTTTCTATTCTCAGGTCTCAGTCATGTTTTAATGTTCTCTGCAAGTTCATATTCCCCACATATTCACTGGTTTCTTCGCATTCTCTTCCATGTTTTCTGTGTTCTTTATCATATTCTCCATGTTCATTACATGTTCTCTGTACAACTTTTATACTCATTATTCATATTTCTGCGCATTCAAATCATATTTTTCACCTGTCCCCCACCCCCCCCCCTAAACCCTCTATTCCCAGTGCCCATTCGCTCACTTATCTCCCTCTTACCCCTATGTCTCCCTCCTTCTACACCTTACTTCTCCTCCCCCATATCTCCCCCCTCCCCACCTTACTCCCCCTCTTCTCCATTCCTCGCCCCCATCCTCTCTTATCTCCATCACCCCTTTTCTTCCCCCTCCCTTTCCTCCTACTCCTGCACATCTTACCTATTCCCCAACTTCACCCAAATCTCCCTCCCTCCCCATAACTTAAAGAAATACAACTTTTATACTCATTATTCGTCTCTCTCCATGTTCTCAGAATGTTCTTCACAAGTTCAGTGTTCAATCTCGTTCATGTTCTCTGTGTTATTTGTCATGTTATTTGTTTCTCGTATGTTCACAGCGTTCAGTGCATTCTCTTACATGTTCTTTAAACTCAAATGTACCAAGACATTCTTTTCTTAACGTTCATTGATTAAAATTATTAGCCAATTAACTAAAAAATAGTCACTTTCATCATCTTTTCAACACTATTCTTAACTAAAATTATTCCTCATTCCACTTAAAATAATCAAATGTAACTTCTTTCAGCTCTTTCTTAACTTACAGTATACTTCGTGGAGTATGAAAAATATTCAAAGACACTCTTCGAGACATCAAGAACACACTCAAAGACATCAATGACACTCAAACATATTAATAACAAACTCATAGACATCAGTGACACTATCTAAGACGTCATTAACACAAAAATGACACCAATAACACACTCAAAGACGCCAATAACACACTATAAGACATCAAAAGTTATTCTCAAAGTCATCCAAAGTTATTCTCAGTCATCAAAATTGTTCTCTGAGTCACTTTTGTTCATAAAAGTTATTCTCTAACTCACCATCGGGCATAAAAGTTGATCTCTAACTCACCTTCGTTCATCAAAGTTGTTCTTTAAGTCTCCTTCGTTCATCAAACCGGTTCTCTTAGACATCAAAGTTGTTCTCTAAGACATCTTAAGGCATTAAATAACACTCTCTAATGAACAATTGTTTTCTTCCGTTCAGTAACTAGTTCAACTTTTCATATCAAACTTTCTTTTCTGTTTATTAATTATTCTGTTAGAATATAATTTCTTTGCCACTTTACCTTAAAACTGTTCTCTGAACATCACTGCATAACCCTACCTCGTGGTGCCTCGTAGCCTGGTGGATAGCGCGCAGGACTCGTAATTCTGTGCCGCGGGTTCGATTCCCGCACGAGGCAGAAACAAATGGGCAAAGTTTCTTTCACCCTGAATGCCCCTGTTACCTAGCAGTAAATAGATACCTGGGTGTTAGTCAGCTGTCACGGGCTGCTTCCTGGGGGTGGAGGCCTGGTCGAGGACCGGGCCGCGGGGACACTAAAGCCCCGAAATCATCTCAAGATAACATAATACAGTCCCTCAAGAAAATACCAACCCTAACTTACCTAACCTAACCTAACTTACCTAACCTAACTTAACTTACCTAAGTTAATTTAACTTACATAACCTAACCTACCCTAAATTAACTTAAATAACCTAGCCAAACAACTAAACTTAGCTTACATTACCTAACCTATCCTAACCTTATTAACTAAATGTGACTTACCTAGCCTAACCTAATCTAACTTACCTAACCTAACCTAACTTACTTAACCTAACCTAATTTACCTACACCTTCGTTCATCAAAGTTGTTCTCATAGTTATGTTATGTTCAATCAGTTAGGATAGAATAGGTAAGTTTGATTAGGTCAGTTACATTAGGATAAGTTAGCACTGGCAAGTAAGGTTAGGTATGTAGTGGCAAGTTTGGTTGGGTAGATAAGTTATGATAAGTTACATTAAAGTAAGCTAGGTTAGGTTGGGTTATGCAGTGATGTTCAGAGAACAGTTTTAAGATCAAGTGGCTAAGAAAATATATTTTAACAGAATAATTAATTGATGAACGAAGGAGAGTTAGAGAACAACTTTGATGAACGGAGGTGTAGGTAAGTTAGGCTAGGTTAGGTAAATTAGGTTAGGCTAGGTAAGTTAGGTTAGGTTATGTAAGTTAGGTTAGGTTATGTTAGGTAAGTTATGTTAAGTATGGGGGGGCCTCGCAGCCTGGTGGATAGTGCGCAGGACTCGTAATTCTGCGGCGCGGGTTCGATTCCTGCACGAGGCAGAAACAAATGGGCAAAGTTTCTTTCACCCTGAATGCCCCTGTTACCTAGCAGTAAATAGGTATCTGGGAGTTAGTCAGCTGTCACGGGCTATTTCCTGGGGGTGGAGGCCTGGTCGAGGACCGGGCCGCGGGGACACTAAAGCCCCGAAATCATCTCAAGATAACCAAGATAACCTCAAGAAGTTAGTAAGGTCAGGATAGGTAAGGTTAAGTAAGTTAGGTTAGGTTAGGTTATGTATATTAGGTTAGGTTATGTAAGTTAAGTTAGGATAGGTTAGGTTATGTAAGTAGAGTTAGGTTAGGTTAGGTTATGTTATGTAAGTTAAGTCTGGTTAGGTTAGGTAGGTTATGTTTGGTAGGGTTATGCAGTGATGTTCAGAGAACAGTTTTAAGGTAAAGTTGCTAAGAAAATATATTTTAACAGAATAATTAGGAAACAGAAATTAAAGTGTGATATGATAAGTGGAACTATTTACTGAATGGAAGAAAATAATTGTACATTTGAGAGTGTTATTTGATGCCTTAAGATTTCTTAGAGAACAACTTTGACGTCTTAGAGAACCACTTTGATGAACGAAGGAGACTTAGAGAACAACTTTGATTAACGAATGTGAGTTAGAGATCAACTTTTATGCTTGATGTGAGCTAGAGAATAACTTTTATGAACGAAGGTGACTTAGAGAACATAGGTTCTCTTAGCATCTTTGAGTGAGAACTTAGCGTCTTTTAGTGTGTTACTGATGTCTTTAGTGTGGTATTGACATCTTTGATTGTGTCATTAGTATCTATGAGTATGTTATTAATTATGTTTGTGTGTATCATTTATGTTCTTGAGTATCTCCTTGATGTCTCGATGAGTGTCTTTGAATATTTTTCTTACTCCACGAAGTATACTGTAAGTTAAGAAAGAGCTGAAAGAAGTTACATTTGATTATTTTAAGTGGAATGAGGAATAATTTTAGTTAAGAATAGTGTTGAAAAGATGATGAAAGTGACTATTTTTTAGTTGATTGGCTAATAATTTTAATCAATGAACGTTAAGAAAAGAATGTCTTGGTTCATTTGATTTTAAGGAACATGAAAGAGAATGCATTGAATGCAGTGAACATACTAGGAACATTGCAAATAACACAGATAACATGAACGAGAATGAACACTGAACTTGTGAAGAACATTCTGAGAATATGTGATGAACATGAATTATGGGTATAAAAGTTGTATTTCATTAAGTTATGGGGAGGGAGGGAGGTTTGGGTGAAGTTGGGGAATAGGTAAGATGTGCAGGAGTAGGAGGAATGGGAGAGGGAAGATAAGGGGTGATGGAGATAAGAGAGGATGGAGGCGGGGAATGGAGGAGAGGGGGAGTAAGGTGGGGAGGGGGAGAAATAGGGGTAAGGGGGGGGAGAGGGAGCTAGCGGTAAGAGGGAGATAAGTGAGCAAACGGAAGATAAGGGGTTTAGGGGGGTTGGGGACAGGTGAAAAATGTGATTTGAATGCGCAGAAAACATGAATAATGAGTATAAAAGTTGTACAGAGAACATGCGATGAACATGAAGAATATGATAAAGAACACAGAAAACATGGAAGAGAATGCAAAGAAACCAATAAATATTCGTTAAATATGAACTTTCAGAGAACATGAAAATATGACAAAGACCAGAGAATAAGAAGAATGCACAATGAACTTGTGAAGAATATGCTAAGAACATGGTGAATATGATGAAGAACATGGAGAATATGAAAAAGAACATAGAAAAAATGGAGAAACAGGTGAAAATTATGGAATGGACATTTGGGAGGATATTTTAAGAACATTGAAAGAACATACATATGAAGTAAGTTTATTGAAGGCTTGGATAAGTTGGAGAATGGGCGAGATGAAAGGGAAATAGGGGGAGAGGGTGAAATGAAGGGGGAGTAGGGGAGAGCGGTTGGGAAGAAAAGGGCAAAAGGAAGTTGGGGAAGGAAAGGGGGGGGGAAGGTAAGGGGCGGGGGAGGTAAGGAAAGGGAAGGGGGGGGGAGGTGAAGGGTTTGGGGAGATAAGGGAAGGAAACGGTAGGGATGAAATATGACCGTGTAATTATTATTATTACCATGTGAACAAGCATATTAAAGGAGAGGATATGTTTATTATGATAAAGGTGATAAACTGGGAAGCGTCTTGATCTGAAATAATTAGGTTTGATGAACTAAGGCGGAGGACGGGAATTGGAGCTCGGTAATTTACTTTTAATTTATCTTACAAAGTCTGAAATATAGTTGGGTTCTAAAATCTCAGGGGATTTGTGCTGGCAATAATTAGCTTTCAGGAGCGAACTACAGAGGACAAGAGCTGAAACTCGGTAATTGTTCGTATCTATTTTACTACATACGAAACATTGTCTTAAATTTCAGGAGGATTGGACTGTAAGTAAAGAAGTTATTGGAATAAAGTAAGGCGGGAACAGGAGCTAGAACTTGCTGACTTGATTTTATTTACTACGTCTGAAATATGACTGGTTAAAATTGGGCTAAAACTGGACTACTAGTAGCGAAAATGCACTTATAAACGTAGAGAGCTGGATCCAAGAGCTAATATCTGATAAACTTTTACAAAATATCTGCTCATTAATTATATCCATATCAACTCTTAAGAACTCAATGGGGAATAAAACTGACAAAATTCGGTCTTAATTCCTGTGAAGCAGCTAAACCAGAATGAGACTATATATTAGACCTTGAATGAGACTCTGACTAATATTTGATATTGAACGAGACTCTGACTAATTTCGGTCTTCAACTGGACTCTGAATCTTTTGGGGCTCAAACTAGATTCTGTTCAATTTCGATCATTTACTGGATTCAGATTAATTTTGATCTCAAAGTGGAATCTGACGAATTTCGGTCTTTTACTGGACTCTGACTAATTTTGGTTTCTAACTGGAATCAGATTAATTTCGATCTTCAATTAGAACGAATCTGGCTAATTTTCGGTCTCTAACGGGACTCTGACTAATATCGGTCTTTAACTGGTTATCTCGGTCTTTAACTGGTTTTAATGATCTCTGTTATATTTCGGTCTTCAACTAGTCTCTGAGAATATTTTGGTCTAAAATGGTCTCAGTCAAATTCCGGTCAATTTCGGTCTTCAAATGGTCTCTGATTAATTTTCGGTCTTTTTTAGGTGACACAGCAGTAAATTGATATAAAAACTAAAACTTACTGCTAAGATGTCTATTTTCCTTAACAAAACTTTTATGACAATAATCTCTGAAAATGGTATTTTTTCAAAATTTCTGTCGTACACTCTTAAATAAACTTCTATGATTGTATGAACTCTGAGATATTTTCATAAAACTGGACTCCTTTAACTCCAAATTGGACACTTTTGTCTTGAATTTTCTCCATAAGAAACTTTAACTCCAAATCGGGCCCTTTTGCTCTGAATTTCTGCCATAAGAATCCTTTAACTCCAAATCGAGAACTTTTGCCCTGAATTTCCCCTATAAGAACTCTTTAACTCCAAATCGGGAATATTCGCAAAAATATCTGTTTATGACCGTAGAGTTTATCTTTAAAAGGATGGGAGTGGACTTTGTCGCCGAATTTTTCAATAACATTTTCTTAACAAACCTCTATGATTATATTATGTCTGAAATTATTTTCAATATCTCCCATAAGAATCTTTTAAGAACGAATGAGGGATTTTTGCTTCAAATTGTCCCCATCAGAAACTCTTTAAGAACTCAGCGGGCCCTTTTATCTAAAATTTCCCCCGTAACATCTCTTTAAAAGCTTAGCTGGCCCATTTGTCCAGAAATTTCCCCATAAAAACTCTTTAAGACCTTAGCGAGCCAAATCTAAAATTGACCTATAACCCCTGAAGCGTAAGCGGACCCTTCCCCCCCCCCCCCCCCCGCAAAAAAAACTGGGCCCGCTAATGTTTCATCCCTACTACTACTACTACTACTGTGTATGAGACCTGGGCGTTCCCACCATGATCTGTCATCATGCCAGTGTGTGTGAGCCTGAACAAAACACCAAGTCCCACACTCCAGCACTGATGTTGCCATGGGTGGACAAGTATATGGGCTTGTGAGTGGGGCAAGGTTGTTGCCATGGGTGGACAAGTATATGGGCTTGTGAGTGGGGCAAGGTTGTTGCCATGGGTGGACAAGTATATGGGCTAGTGAGTGGGGCAAGGTTGTTGCCATGGGTGGACATGTATATGGGCTTGTGAGTGGGGCAAGGTTGTTGCCATGGGTGGACATGTATATGGGCTAGTGAGTGGGGCAAGGTTGTTGCCATGGGTGGACATGTATATGGGCTTGTGAGTGGGGCAAGGTTGTTGCCATGGTTGGACAAGTATATGGGCTAGTGAGTGGGGCAAGGTTGTTGCCATGGGTGGATATGTATATGGGCTTGTGAGTGGGGCAAGGTTGTTGCCATGGGTGGACAAGTATATGGACTTGTAAGTGGGGCAAGGTTGTTGCCATGGGTGGACAAGTAAATGGGGTTGTGAGTGGGTCAAGGTTGTTGCCATGGGTGGACATGGCATGGTATACTGTACCAGAGTATATGGGCTTGTGAGTGGGGCAAGGTTGTTGCCATGGTTGGACAAGTATATGGGCTAGTGAGTGGGGCAAGGTTGTTGCCATAGGTGGACAAGTATATGGGGTTGTGAGTGGGGCAAGGTTGTTGCCATGGTTGGACAAGTATATGGGCTAGTGAGTGGGGCAAGGTTGTTGCCATGGGTGGACAAGTATAAGGGCTTGTGAATGGGTGTGAGGAGTAGCCTCTCATGGGCGCCACTTGGTCTTCTCCATTGTTACCCCAAACCCCAGATCCTCATGTTTAATGTCTCTCATATGTCTACCTCAGCCCAGGTCATCATGTTTAATGTCTCTCATATGTCTACCTCAGCCCAGGCCATCATGTTTAATGTCTCTCATATGTCTACCTCAGCCCAGGTCATCATGTTTAATGTCTCTCATATGTCTACCTCAGCCCAGGTCATCATGTTTAATGCATCATGTTTAATGCCTCTCATATGTCTATCTCAGCCCAGGTCATCATGTGTAATGCCTCTCATATGTCTATCTCAGCCCAGGTCATCATGTTTAATGCCTCTCATATGTCTACCTCAGCCCAGGTCATCATGTTTAATGTCTCTCATATGTCTACCTCAGCCCAGGCCATCATGTTTAATGTCTCTCATATGTCTACCTCAGCCCAGGCCATCATGTTTAATGTCTCTCATATGTCTACCTCAGCCCAGGTCATCATGTTTAATGTCTCTCATATGTCTACCTCACCCCAGGCCATCATGTTTAATGTCTCTCATATGTCTACCTCAGCCCAGGCCATCATGTTTAATGTCTCTCATATGTCTACCTCAGCCCAGGTCATCATGTTTAATGTCTCTCATATGTCTACCTCAGCCCAGGTCATCATGTTTAATGTCTCTCATATGTCTACCTCAGCCCAGGCCATCATGTTTAATGTCTCTCATATGTCTACCTCAGCCCAGGTCATCATGTTTAATGTCTCTCATATGTCTACCTCAGCCCAGGCCATCATGTTTAATGTCTCTCATATGTCTACCTCAGCCCAGGTCATCATGTTTAATGCCTCTCATATGTCTATCTCAGCCCAGGTCATCATGTTTAATGCCTCTCATATGTCTATCTCAGCCCAGGTCATCATGTTTAATGCCTCTCACATGTCTACCTCAGCCCAGACAATCATGTTTAATGCCTCTCATATGTCAACCTCAGCCCAGGTCATCATGTTTAATGTCTCTCATATGTCTACCTCAGCCCAGGCCATCATGTTTAATGTCTCTCATATGTCTACCTCAGCCCAGGTCATCATGTTTAATGCCTCTCATATGTCTATCTCAGCCCTGGTCATCATGTTTAATGTCTCTCATATGTCTACCTCGGCCCAGGCCATCATGTTTAATGTCTCTCATATGTCTACCTCAGCCCAGGTCCTCATGTTTAATGCCTCTCATATGTCTATCTCAGCCCAGGTCCTCATGTTTAATGTCTCTCATATGTCTATCTCAGCCCAGGTCATCATGTTTAATGTCTCTCATATGTCTACCTCAGCCCAGGCCATCATGTTTAATGTCTCTCATATGTCTACCTCAGCCCAGGTCCTCATGTTTAATGCCTCTCATATGTCTATCTCAGCCCAGGTCCTCATGTTTAATGCCTCTCATATGTCTATCTCAGCCCTGGTCATCATGTTTAATGTCTCTCATATGTCTACCTCGGCCCAGGCCATCATGTTTAATGTCTCTCATATGTCTACCTCAGCCCAGGTCCTCATGTTTAATGCCTCTCATATGTCTATCTCAGCCCAGGTCCTCATGTTTAATGTCTCTCATATGTCTATCTCAGCCCAGGTCATCATGTTTAATGTCTCTCATATGTCTACCTCAGCCCAGGCCATCATGTTTAATGTCTCTCAAATGTCTACCTCAGCCCAGGTCCTCATGTTTAATGCCTCTCATATGTCTATCTCAGCCCAGGTCCACATGTTTAATGTCTCTCATATGTCTATCTCAGCCCAGGTCCTCATGTTTAATGTCTCTCATATGTCTACCTCAGCCCAGGTCATCATGTTTAATGCCTCTCATATGTCTATCTCAGCCCAGGTCCTCATGTTTAATGTCTCTCATATGTCTATCTCAGCCCAGGTCATCATGTTTAATGTCTCTCATATGTCTACCTCAGCCCAGGCCATCATGTTTAATGCCTCTCATATGTCTACCTCAGCCCAGACCATCATGTTTAATGCCTCTCATATGTCTACCTCAGCCCAGGTCATCATGTTTAATGTCTCTCATATGTCTACCTCAGCCCAGGCCATCATGTTTAATGTCTCTCATATGTCTACCTCAGCCCAGGTCATCATGTTTAATGTCTCTCATATGTCTATCTCAGCCCTGGTCATCATGTTTAATGTCTCTCATATGTCTACCTCAGCCCAGGTCCTCATATTTAATGCCTCTCATATGTCTATCTCAGCCCAGGTCCTCATGTTTAATGTCTCTCATATGTCTATCTCAGCCCAGGTCCTCATGTTTAATGCCTCTCATATGTCTATCTCAGCCCAGGTCCTCATGTTTAATGCCTCTCATATGTCTATCTCAGCCCTGGTCATCATGTTTAATGTCTCTCATATGTCTACTTCGGCCCAGGCCATCATGTTTAATGTCTCTCATATGTCTACCTCAGCCCAGGTCCTCATGTTTAATGCCTCTCATATGTCTATCTCAGCCCAGGTCCTCATGTTTAATGTCTCTCATATGTCTATCTCAGCCCAAGTCATCATGTTTAATGTCTCTCATATGTCTACCTCAGCCCAGGCCATCATGTTTAATGTCTCTCATATGTCTACCTCAGCCCAGGTCCTCATGTTTAATGCCTCTCATATGTCTATCTCAGCCCAGGTCCTCATGTTTAATGTCTCTCATATGTCTATCTCAGCCCAGGTCCTCATGTTTAATGCCTCTCATATGTCTACCTCAGCCCAGGTCATCATGTTTAATGCCTCTCATATGTCTATCTCAGCCCAGGTCCTCATGTTTAATGTCTCTCATATATCTATCTCAGCCCAGGTCATCATGTTTAATACCTCTCATATGTCTATCTCAGCCCAGGTCCTCATGTTTAATGCCTCTCATATGTCTATCTCAGCCCAGGTCATCATGTTTAATGCCTCTCATATGTCTATCTCAGTCCAGGTCATCATGTTTAATGTCTCTCATATGTCTACCTCAGCCCAGGCCATCATGTTTAATGTCTCTCATATGTCTACCTCAGCCCAGGTCCTCATGTTTAATGCCTCTCATATGTCTATCTCAGCCCAGGTCCTCATGTTTAATGTCTCTCATATGTCTATCTCAGCCCAGGTCATCATGTTTAATGTCTCTCATATGTCTACCTCAGCCCAGGCCATCATGTTTAATGTCTCTCATATGTCTACCTCAGCCCAGGTCCTCATGTTTAATGCCTCTCATATGTCTATCTCAGCCCAGGTCCTCATGTTTAATGTCTCTCATATGTCTATCTCAGCCCAGGTCCTCATGTTTAATGTCTCTCATATGTCTACCTCAGCCCAGGTCATCATGTTTAATGCCTCTCCTATGTCTATCTCAGCCCAGGTCCTCATGTTTAATGTCTCTCATATGTCTATCTCAGCCCAGGTCATCATGTTTAATGTCTCTCATATGTCTACCTCAGCCCAGGCCATCATGTTTAATGCCTCTCATATGTCTACCTCAGCCCAGACCATCATGTTTAATGCCTCTCATATGTCTACCTCAGCCCAGGTCATCATGTTTAATGTCTCTCATATGTCTACCTCAGCCCAGGCCATCATGTTTAATGTCTCTCATATGTCTACCTCAGCCCAGGTCATCATGTTTAATGTCTCTCATATGTCTATCTCAGCCCTGGTCATCATGTTTAATGTCTCTCATATGTCTACCTCAGCCCAGGTCCTCATATTTAATGCCTCTCATATGTCTATCTCAGCCCAGGCCATCATGTTTAATGTCTCTCATATGTCTATCTCAGCCCAGGTCATCATGTTTAATGTCTCTCATATGTCTACCTCAGCCCAGGCCATCATGTTTAATGTCTCTCATATGTCTACCTCAGCCCAGGTCCCCATGTTTAATGCCTCTCATATGTCTATCTCAGCCCAGGTCCTCATGTTTAATGCCTCTCATATGTCTATCTCAGCCCTGGTCATCATGTTTAATGTCTCTCATATGTCTACTTCGGCCCAGGCCATCATGTTTAATGTCTCTCATATGTCTACCTCAGCCCAGGTCCTCATGTTTAATGCCTCTCATATGTCTATCTCAGCCCAGGTCCTCATGTTTAATGTCTCTCATATGTCTATCTCAGCCCAGGTCATCATGTTTAATGTCTCTCATATGTCTACCTCAGCCCAGGCCATCATGTTTAATGTCTCTCATATGTCTACCTCAGCCCAGGTCCTCATGTTTAATGCCTCTCATATGTCTATCTCAGCCCAGGTCCTCATGTTTAATGTCTCTCATATGTCTATCTCAGCCCAGGTCCTCATGTTTAATGCCTCTCATATGTCTACCTCAGCCCAGGTCATCATGTTTAATGCCTCTCATATGTCTATCTCAGCCCAGGTCCTCATGTTTAATGTCTCTCATATATCTATCTCAGCCCAGGTCATCATGTTTAATACCTCTCATATGTCTATCTCAGCCCAGGTCCTCATGTTTAATGCCTCTCATATGTCTATCTCAGCCCAGGTCATCATGTTTAATGCCTCTCATATGTCTATCTCAGTCCAGGTCATCATGTTTAATGTCTCTCATATGTCTACCTCAGCCCAGGTCATCATGTTTAATGTCTCTCATATGTCTACCTCAGCCCAGGTCCTCATGTTTAATGCCTCTCATATGTCTACCTCAGCCCAGGTCATCATGTTTAATGCCTCTCATATGTCTATCTCAGCCCAGGTCCTCATGTTTAATGTCTCTCATATATCTATCTCAGTCCAGGTCATCATGTTTAATACCTCTCATTATATGTCTATCTCAGCCCAGGTCCTCATGTTTAATGCCTCTCATATGTCTATCTCAGCCCAGGTCATCATGTTTAATGCCTCTCATATGTCTATCTCAGTCCAGGTCATCATGTTTAATGTCTCTCATATGTCTACCTCAGCCCAGGCCATCATGTTTAATGTCTCTCATATGTCTACCTCAGCCCAGGTCCTCTTGTTTAATGCCTCTCATATGTCTATCTCAGCCCAGGTCCTCATGTTTAATGTCTCTCATATGTCTATCTCAGCCCAGGTCATCATGTTTAATGTCTCTCATATGTCTACCTCAGCCCAGGCCATCATGTTTAATGTCTCTCATATGTCTACCTCAGCCCAGGTCCTCATGTTTAATGCCTCTCATATGTCTATCTCAGCCCAGGTCCTCATGTTTAATGTCTCTCATATGTCTATCTCAGCCCAGGTCCTCATGTTTAATGTCTCTCATATGTCTACCTCAGCCCAGGTCATCATGTTTAATGCCTCTCATATGTCTATTTCAGCCCAGGTCCTCATGTTTAATGTCTCTCATATGTCTATCTCAGCCCAGGTCATCATGTTTAATGTCTCTCATATGTCTACCTCAGCCCAGGCCATCATGTTTAATGCCTCTCATATGTCTACCTCAGCCCAGACCATCATGTTTAATGCCTCTCATATGTCTACCTCAGCCCAGGTCATCATGTTTAATGTCTCTCATATGTCTACCTCAGCCCAGGCCATCATGTTTAATGTCTCTCATATGTCTACCTCAGCCCAGGTCATCATGTTTAATGTCTCTCATATGTCTATCTCAGCCCTGGTCATCATGTTTAATGTCTCTCATATGTCTACCTCAGCCCAGGTCCTCATATTTAATGCCTCTCATATGTCTATCTCAGCCCAGGTCCTCATGTTTAATGTCTCTCATATGTCTATCTCAGCCCAGGTCCTCATGTTTAATGCCTCTCATATGTCTATCTCAACCCAGGTCCTCATGTTTAATGTCTCTCATATGTCTATCTCAGCCCAGGTCATCATGTTTAATGTCTCTCATATGTCTACCTCAGCCCAGGCCATCATGTTTAATGTCTCTCATATGTCTACCTCAGCCCAGGTCCTCATGTTTAATGTCTCTCATATGTCTATCTCAGCCCAGGTCCTCATGTTTAATGTCTCTCATATGTCTATCTCAGCCCAGGTCATCATGTTTAATGTCTCTCATATGTCTACCTCAGCCCAGGCCATCATGTTTAATGTCTCTCATATGTCTACCTCAGCCCAGGTCCTCATGTTTAATGCCTCTCATATGTCTATCTCAGCCCAGGTCCTCATGTTTAATGTCTCTCATATGTCTATCTCAGCCCAGGTCCTCATGTTTAATGCCTCTCATATGTCTACCTCAGCCCAGGTCATCATGTTTAATGCCTCTCATATGTCTATCTCAGCCCAGGTCCTCATGTTTAATGTCTCTCATATATCTATCTCAGCCCAGGTCATCATGTTTAATACCTCTCATATATCTATCTCAGCCCAGGTCCTCATGTTTAATGCCTCTCATATGTCTATCTCAGCCCAGGTCATCATGTTTAATGCCTCTCATATGTCTATCTCAGTCCAGGTCATCATGTTTAATGTCTCTCATATGTCTACCTCAGCCAAGGCCATCATGTTTAATGTCTCTCATATGTCTACCTCAGCCCAGGTCCTCATGTTTAATGCCTCTCATATGTCTATCTCAGCCCAGGTCCTCATGTTTAATGTCTCTCATATGTCTATCGCAGCCCAGGTCCTCATGTTTAATGCCTCTCATATGTCTATCTCAGCCCAGGTCATCATGTTTAATGTCTCTCATATGTCTACCTCAGCCCAGGTCCCCATGTTTAATGCCTCTCATATGTCTATCTCAGCCCAGGTCCTCATGTTTAATGCCTCTCATATGTCTATCTCAGCCCTGGTCATCATGTTTAATGTCTCTCATATGTCTACTTCGGCCCAGGCCATCATGTTTAATGTCTCTCATATGTCTACCTCAGCCCAGGTCCTCATGTTTAATGCCTCTCATATGTCTATCTCAGCCCAGGTCCTCATGTTTAATGTCTCTCATATGTCTATCTCAGCCCAGGTCATCATGTTTAATGTCTCTCATATGTCTACCTCAGCCCAGGCCATCATGTTTAATGTCTCTCATATGTCTACCTCAGCCCAGGTCCTCATGTTTAATGCCTCTCATATGTCTATCTCAGCCCAGGTCCTCATGTTTAATGTCTCTCATATGTCTATCTCAGCCCAGGTCCTCATGTTTAATGCCTCTCATATGTCTACCTCAGCCCAGGTCATCATGTTTAATGCCTCTCATATGTCTATCTCAGCCCAGGTCCTCATGTTTAATGTCTCTCATATATCTATCTCAGCCCAGGTCATCATGTTTAATACCTCTCATATGTCTATCTCAGCCCAGGTCCTCATGTTTAATGCCTCTCATATGTCTATCTCAGCCCAGGTCATCATGTTTAATGCCTCTCATATGTCTATCTCAGTCCAGGTCATCATGTTTAATGTCTCTCATATGTCTACCTCAGCCCAGGTCATCATGTTTAATGTCTCTCATATGTCTACCTCAGCCCAGGTCCTCATGTTTAATGCCTCTCATATGTCTACCTCAGCCCAGGTCATCATGTTTAATGCCTCTCATATGTCTATCTCAGCCCAGGTCCTCATGTTTAATGTCTCTCATATATCTATCTCAGTCCAGGTCATCATGTTTAATACCTCTCATTATATGTCTATCTCAGCCCAGGTCCTCATGTTTAATGCCTCTCATATGTCTATCTCAGCCCAGGTCATCATGTTTAATGCCTCTCATATGTCTATCTCAGTCCAGGTCATCATGTTTAATGTCTCTCATATGTCTACCTCAGCCCAGGCCATCATGTTTAATGTCTCTCATATGTCTACCTCAGCCCAGGTCCTCTTGTTTAATGCCTCTCATATGTCTATCTCAGCCCAGGTCCTCATGTTTAATGTCTCTCATATGTCTATCTCAGCCCAGGTCATCATGTTTAATGTCTCTCATATGTCTACCTCAGCCCAGGCCATCATGTTTAATGTCTCTCATATGTCTACCTCAGCCCAGGTCCTCATGTTTAATGCCTCTCATATGTCTATCTCAGCCCAGGTCCTCATGTTTAATGTCTCTCATATGTCTATCTCAGCCCAGGTCCTCATGTTTAATGTCTCTCATATGTCTACCTCAGCCCAGGTCATCATGTTTAATGCCTCTCATATGTCTATTTCAGCCCAGGTCCTCATGTTTAATGTCTCTCATATGTCTATCTCAGCCCAGGTCATCATGTTTAATGTCTCTCATATGTCTACCTCAGCCCAGGCCATCATGTTTAATGCCTCTCATATGTCTACCTCAGCCCAGACCATCATGTTTAATGCCTCTCATATGTCTACCTCAGCCCAGGTCATCATGTTTAATGTCTCTCATATGTCTACCTCAGCCCAGGCCATCATGTTTAATGTCTCTCATATGTCTACCTCAGCCCAGGTCATCATGTTTAATGTCTCTCATATGTCTATCTCAGCCCTGGTCATCATGTTTAATGTCTCTCATATGTCTACCTCAGCCCAGGTCCTCATATTTAATGCCTCTCATATGTCTATCTCAGCCCAGGTCCTCATGTTTAATGTCTCTCATATGTCTATCTCAGCCCAGGTCCTCATGTTTAATGCCTCTCATATGTCTATCTCAACCCAGGTCCTCATGTTTAATGTCTCTCATATGTCTATCTCAGCCCAGGTCATCATGTTTAATGTCTCTCATATGTCTACCTCAGCCCAGGCCATCATGTTTAATGTCTCTCATATGTCTACCTCAGCCCAGGTCCTCATGTTTAATGTCTCTTATATGTCTATCTCAGCCCAGGTCCTCATGTTTAATGTCTCTCATATGTCTATCTCAGCCCAGGTCATCATGTTTAATGTCTCTCATATGTCTACCTCAGCCCAGGCCATCATGTTTAATGTCTCTCATATGTCTACCTCAGCCCAGGTCCTCATGTTTAATGCCTCTCATATGTCTATCTCAGCCCAGGTCCTCATGTTTAATGTCTCTCATATGTCTATCTCAGCCCAGGTCCTCATGTTTAATGCCTCTCATATGTCTACCTCAGCCCAGGTCATCATGTTTAATGCCTCTCATATGTCTATCTCAGCCCAGGTCCTCATGTTTAATGTCTCTCATATATCTATCTCAGCCCAGGTCATCATGTTTAATACCTCTCATATATCTATCTCAGCCCAGGTCCTCATGTTTAATGCCTCTCATATGTCTATCTCAGCCCAGGTCATCATGTTTAATGCCTCTCATATGTCTATCTCAGTCCAGGTCATCATGTTTAATGTCTCTCATATGTCTACCTCAGCCAAGGCCATCATGTTTAATGTCTCTCATATGTCTACCTCAGCCCAGGTCCTCATGTTTAATGCCTCTCATATGTCTATCTCAGCCCAGGTCCTCATGTTTAATGTCTCTCATATGTCTATCTCAGCCCAGGTCCTCATGTTTAATGCCTCTCATATGTCTATCTCAGCCCAGGTCATCATGTTTAATGTCTCTCATATGTCTACCTCAGCCCAGGTCCTCATGTTTAATGCCTCTCAGATGTATATCTCAGCCCAGGCCATCATGTTTAATGTCTCTCATATGTCTACCTCAGCCCAGGTCCTCATGTTTAATGCCTCTCATGTGTCTATCTCAGCCCAGGTCCTCATGTTTAATGCCTCTCATATGTCTACCTCAGCCCAGGTCTTCATGTTTAATGCCTCTCATATGTCTACCTCAGCCCAGGTCCTCATGTTTAATGCCTCTCATATGTCTACCTCAGCCCAGGTCCTCATGTTTAATGCCTCTCATATGTCTACCTCAGCCCAGGTCCTCATGTTTAATGCCTCTCATATGTCTACCTCAGCCCAGGTCCTCATGTTTAATGCCTCTCATATGTCTACCTCAGCCCAGGTCCTCATGTTTAATGCCTCTCATGTGTCTATCTCAGCCCAGGTCCTCATGTTTAATGCCTCTCATATGTCTACCTCAGCCCAGGTCTTCATGTTTAATGCCTCTCATATGTCTACCTCAGCCCAGGTCCTCATGTTTAATGCCTCTCATATGTCTACCTCAGCCCAGGTCCTCATGTTTAATGCCTCTCATGTGTCTATCTCAGCCCAGGTCCTCATGTTTATTGCCTCTCATATGTCTACCTCAGCCCAGGTCTTCATGTTTAATGCCTCTCATATGTCTACCTCAGCCCAGGTCCTCATATTTAATGCCTCTCATATGTCTATCTCAGCCCAGGTCCTCATGTTTAATGTCTCTCATATGTCTATCTCAGCCCAGGTCCTCATGTTTAATGCCTCTCATATGTCTATCTCAACCCAGGTCCTCATGTTTAATGTCTCTCATATGTCTATCTCAGCCCAGGTCATCATGTTTAATGTCTCTCATATGTCTACCTCAGCCCAGGCCATCATGTTTAATGTCTCTCATATGTCTACCTCAGCCCAGGTCCTCATGTTTAATGTCTCTTATATGTCTATCTCAGCCCAGGTCCTCATGTTTAATGTCTCTCATATGTCTATCTCAGCCCAGGTCATCATGTTTAATGTCTCTCATATGTCTACCTCAGCCCAGGCCATCATGTTTAATGTCTCTCATATGTCTACCTCAGCCCAGGTCCTCATGTTTAATGCCTCTCATATGTCTATCTCAGCCCAGGTCCTCATGTTTAATGTCTCTCATATGTCTATCTCAGCCCAGGTCCTCATGTTTAATGCCTCTCATATGTCTACCTCAGCCCAGGTCATCATGTTTAATGCCTCTCATATGTCTATCTCAGCCCAGGTCCTCATGTTTAATGTCTCTCATATATCTATCTCAGCCCAGGTCATCATGTTTAATACCTCTCATATATCTATCTCAGCCCAGGTCCTCATGTTTAATGCCTCTCATATGTCTATCTCAGCCCAGGTCATCATGTTTAATGCCTCTCATATGTCTATCTCAGTCCAGGTCATCATGTTTAATGTCTCTCATATGTCTACCTCAGCCAAGGCCATCATGTTTAATGTCTCTCATATGTCTACCTCAGCCCAGGTCCTCATGTTTAATGCCTCTCATATGTCTATCTCAGCCCAGGTCCTCATGTTTAATGTCTCTCATATGTCTATCTCAGCCCAGGTCCTCATGTTTAATGCCTCTCATATGTCTATCTCAGCCCAGGTCATCATGTTTAATGTCTCTCATATGTCTACCTCAGCCCAGGTCCTCATGTTTAATGCCTCTCAGATGTATATCTCAGCCCAGGCCATCATGTTTAATGTCTCTCATATGTCTACCTCAGCCCAGGTCCTCATGTTTAATGCCTCTCATGTGTCTATCTCAGCCCAGGTCCTCATGTTTAATGCCTCTCATATGTCTACCTCAGCCCAGGTCTTCATGTTTAATGCCTCTCATATGTCTACCTCAGCCCAGGTCCTCATGTTTAATGCCTCTCATATGTCTACCTCAGCCCAGGTCCTCATGTTTAATGCCTCTCATATGTCTACCTCAGCCCAGGTCCTCATGTTTAATGCCTCTCATATGTCTACCTCAGCCCAGGTCCTCATGTTTAATGCCTCTCATATGTCTACCTCAGCCCAGGTCCTCATGTTTAATGCCTCTCATGTGTCTATCTCAGCCCAGGTCCTCATGTTTAATGCCTCTCATATGTCTACCTCAGCCCAGGTCTTCATGTTTAATGCCTCTCATATGTCTACCTCAGCCCAGGTCCTCATGTTTAATGCCTCTCATGTGTCTACCTCAGCCCAGGTCCTCATGTTTAATGCCTCTCATGTGTCTATCTCAGCCCAGGTCCTCATGTTTAATTGCCTCTCATATGTCTACCTCAGCCCAGGTCTTCATGTTTAATGCCTCTCATATGTCTACCTCAGCCCAGGTCCTCATGTTTAATGCCTCTCATATGTCTACCTCAGCCCAGGTCCTTCATGTTTAATGCCTCTCATATGTCTACCTCAGCCCAGGTCCTCATGTTTAATGCCTCTCATATGTCTACCTCAGCCCAGGTCCTCATGTTTAATGCCTCTCCCGTATCGTCATCATCAGCAGCACGCATCTTCATCACTGGCAACTTGTTAATACTTGATCATTTTCTTTGTTTCAGGAAACTGGACAAGTGGTTCTGAGTTTACGGCACTTACAGGGGGCATTCTACCCGATGGGTATAGGGTACGGTTTGGCACTTCTCACTTTACTGGGGGAGCATCGGGCCCGTCTCTACACATTATCTTGCAGGAGGACCACCTAGACCTTCTCCGCTGCTCTCCTTCCTAGGGGCATGTCTATCTTGACCAGCTCTCCACCTTGCTGTGGATGGTCTTGGCCAGTCTCCGCTCCTCACCTTGCTGTGGATGGTCTTGGCCAGTCACCGCTCCTCACCTTGCTGTGGATGGTCTTGGCCAGTCTCCGCTCCTCACCTTGCTGTGGATGGTCTTGGCCAGTCTCCGCTCCTCACCTTGCTGTGGATGGTCTTGGCCAGTCTCCGCTCCTCACCTTGCTGTGGATGGTCTTGGCCAGTCTCCGCTCCTCACCTTGCTGTGGATGGTCTTGGCCAGTCTCCGCTCCTCACCTTGCTGTGGATGGTCTTGGCCAGTCACCGCTCCTCACCTTGCTGTGGATAGTCTTGGCCAGTCACCGCTCCTCACCTTGCTGTGGATGGTCTTGGCCAGTCTCCGCTCCTCACCTTGCTGTGGATGGTCTTGGTCAGTCTCCGCTCCTCACCTTGCTGTGTATGGTCTTGGCCAGTCTCCGCTCCTCACCTTGCTGTGGATGGTCTTGGCCAGTCTCCGCTCCTCACCTTGCTGTGGATGGTCTTGACCAGTCTCCGCTCCTCACCTTGCTGTGGATAGTCTTGGCCAGTCTCCGCTCCTCACCTTGCTGTGGATAGTCTTGGCCAGTCTCCGCTCCTCACCTTGCTGTGGATAGTCTTGGCCAGTCACCGCTCCTCACCTTGCTGTGGATAGTCTTGGCCAGTCTCCGCTCCTCACCTTGCTGTGGATAGTCTTGGCCAGTCTCCGCTCCTCACCTTGCTGTGGATAGTCTTGGCCAGTCACCGCTCCTCACCTTGCTGTGGATAGTCTTGGCCAGTCTCCGCTCCTCACCTTGCTGTGGATAGTCTTGGCCAGTCACCGCTCCTCACCTTGCTGTGGATAGTCTTGGCCAGTCTATGTTGGGAAGAAAGCTTACTCTCTATTTATGGATTGATGTTTAATTAATAGATTAATTTAAATTAATCGAAGGACCACCCTATTTTTACTGAAAAGGGAAACAGATAAAGGAATAATAGATAAGGACTGAAATACCAGTGCCTATGGATAATGGAACTATTAAGTGTTCATCTTTAAACCTTAATGAACTGTATAATAAATTAATGTTCGAGAATAAACTTTCCGTCCTTCACAAAATGGGGGGTTAATACCAGAAGTACAATACTCCCAGTACGCTTCATCGAGGCTGGTTCTTCCTCGAATAAAATTAGTTATTATTACTAAGTTACTATTAATTACTAAGTTACTATTATTACTAAGTTAAGTTACAAATAAACTTTAAATAAATTGGTTAGTAACAAGAATATTTTATGATAGTTAAACAAGAAATAATTCTCATTTAAATTTCATGAGGCTATCAAATTGTACTAGATGTCTCAAATCATATAAAGGAAATATTCCTGACTGGTGATTAATTATCAACGTCACTTAATGAAAGAAAAATAACTGGAAAAAGGATTCAGCTGCTTAGCTGTGATAGTGAACGGAGAGGTAGAGGTGTGATGGCGTCGTCTGGTACTTGCTGTAACACGTGTGCCCGAGCGTGGCGTGGGAAAGTGAGGAGACCACGGCCGCTTTCAACACAAGCTGAAATTCCAATTAAATGTACCAATTGTTTACACCAAATATCTTGTGTCATCACTATTCAATAGAAGGAATAGAATTAATTCCTTGTGGACGTACTTGTTGTTTGGGGAGGTCATGTGGCATGACGATGGACAGTGCACAGTAACAATTATAGAGAAATCTCATAATATGACAACTACTAGAGCACTTAACCTGCTGGTCGTTCACCGAAGCAATCCTTAGTTTGCTACTGGAGCAATTGCACGCTCCTAGGCCGATTAACTGCAAGGGCCTATCGTAGAATTGATGGAAATTCGACTCTCCCTGGACGCTCGTTGTACTTTGATGGCGTCGCTAGTCAGCTCCAAATCCGAAGTGGAAGTGGCGTCTTCACGCCTCCGTCTCCCTCAACCCTCCTCACGCATTCGCAAAAGAATTTAGTAACTAACAGAAGATTCTTTCCGCATAATAACTTTATGTAATGATTTAATGAGAACAGGGTTGCAATTGTAGGGAATTAAATAATGTCTATATTCTCGTTAAATGGTGTTAATCGAGAAATGGAGAAAATTTCTATTTCCTCCATAGCATTCGTATGTAACAGATAAAACTGTTATTTAGTGATAATCTTAGTTAATAACTCTCGGTTGTTGCATCATTAGGAGTAATATTATTCGTAGTTAATTATTGTACGGAATACTGATAAAATTAGAGAACCATATTCGTACTCTAACATATTGGCAATAAATATGTTTAGATAGACATTATCTGAAGCAATCCTGCTTCTCGATGTCATGAAAATTTCAATAATAAATGCACAGATAA
Source organism: Procambarus clarkii (assembly GCF_040958095.1). NCBI lineage: Eukaryota > Metazoa > Arthropoda > Malacostraca > Decapoda > Cambaridae > Procambarus > Procambarus clarkii. Next base: position 877,060 of record NC_091212.1, on the reverse strand, counting down.
AGAAATATTAACTTATGTTAGCACTACAGTTAGTAGAGTTAATAGTTACTGTACTTAGTATGCAATAGTGATGTATTATGATTCAATAGTAATGTATCAGTGTTGGAAATTTCAAACAGTCCCCGCTCCTAACCTTCCTGTGGAAGGTCTTCGCCAGTCTCCGCTCCTAACCTTCCTGTGGAAGGTCTTCGCCAGTCTCCGCTCCTCACCCTGCTGTGGATGGTCTTGGCCAGTCTCCGCTCCTAACCTTGCTGTGGATGGTCTTGGCCAGTCTCCGCTGCTCACCCTGCTGTGGATGGTCTTGGCCAGTCTCCGCTCCTAACCTTGCTATGGAAGGTCTTCGACAGTCTCCGCTTCTCACCCTGCTGTGGATGGTCTTGGCCAGTCTCCGCTCCTAACCTTGCTGTGGATGGTCTTGGCCAGTCTCCGCTGCTCACCTTGCTGTGGATGGTCTTGGTCAGTCTCCGCTCCTAACCTTGCTGTGGATGGTCTTAGCCAGTCTCCGCTGCTCATCTTGCTGTGGATGGTCTTGGCCAGTCTCCGCTCCTCACCTTGCTGGTGATGGTCTTGGCCAGTCTCTGCTCCTCACCTTGATGGGAATGGTCTTGGCCAGTTTTCACTTCTCACCTTGCTGTGGATGGTCTTGGCCAGTCTCCGCTCCTCACCTTGCTGTGGATGGTCTTGGCCAGTCTCCGCTCCTCACCTTGCTGTGGATGGTCTTGGTCAGTCTCCGCTCCTAACCTTGCTGTGGATGGTCTTAGCCAGTCTCCGCTGCTCATCTTGCTGTGGATGGTCTTGGCCAGTCTCCGCTCCTCACTTTGCTGGTGATGGTCTTGGCCAGTCTCTGCTCCTCACCTTGATGGGAATGGTCTTGGCCAGTTTTCACTTCTCACCTTGCTGTGGATGGTCTTGGCCAGTCTCCGCTCCTCACCTTGCTGTGGATGGTCTTGGCCAGTCTCCGCTCCTCATCTTGCTAGGGATGGTCTTGGTGTGGGAAAACTTGACTCACGTAAATCATTTAAATTAATATTACTTTCGATAGCTTGCGAAGGACCACCACTTTTTGAGAAAAAGTGAAAAACAGGGAAGAGCAAGTGGTTTGATATTTTACTCCCTGAACTAGTGTCCTATGGAAGTTTTAATTAATAATGCATTGATTATTAAAGTTACTGTATTATGACTCAAATCCTCTCACCCAAAATGAGGGGTTACATGTAAAAAGATTAATATATCCCAAGCATTATTTCAGTGCTGGTTTGTTCACTGAATTAATTCATTCACTGCCCGAAACGCTTTGCGTAATAGTGGCTTTAGGCATTGTATTTACTAGCTCTATCTATAAATCCATCAATGTTTGTATCTCACCTTGTATGTATGTACTTTACCTGAATAAACATTTGATTTGATTTAAATGAAAGTAAATGAATATTGAATGAATTAGGTAATAGTAATTACAGGCGAATGTGCCTCAAGATACTACAATAATATAGATTAATATATTACTAAAGCAATGGGTTAGTAATATTGATCTCATTAGGAGATCATTACAGCTATAGGGTTATTTATCTACAAACAACATTGACAGCTTAGCTCTAAATTGAGAGAGATGAAATCAGTTGCCACACTTCACTGACGACGTATTGCATCGGACAAATTGTTGCACGTGAAGGTGGGGAAGCCTAGCACCTCACTTGACGTGGACCCGGGAGCTGGAACGCAATTACGTTGTTGAAATCTTCTACCTGAGTAACTACAGACACATTTAATAATGTGGAATTCTTCCACAAGAATCATGATTGATATATCTCTCACTGTAGAATTCTTCTACAAATATTAGGGCAACATTTATTCCTATACAAATTACGGAACACGGGTAGAGAGCACACGTACTGGATTTTGATGTCAATTTCTCAGCCAAACGGCAAATATCGATGTGTAGTATGTACGCACAATAATACAAATAGAAACCTTAGTTGCCGGGCCAAATGTCCGTTGATTAAGGAACGATTCCAAGTCCCTCGTCTTCAGCTGCCGTGATAAGACGTCAATTGTGGGTTGGAGTAATGATTAGTTCCTTGGACACTGCCGTGATGTGCCAATTAACGTGGCACCGCTCTCGTGGTTGTAGGAGGGAAAATTAAAGACAATTAAGAAGATCGAGACGTTGTTCTCTGTTGCACGTTGCTAATGGCATCCGAGTAGGAATGGCGTCTCATTCCTTGGCTGCGATATGCATGCGCAGAACGCATCAAAGTATTCTCGAGCGTAAATTATTTTTACTTACTTATAATTAATCAGAGAAAGTAAGGAATTGTAACAAGTGTTTATGTCACTAATAAATGTATTAAGATGCAATATATTTTGCACAATGCAAGTCAGTTTATTAAGACTGCATTAAGAAATATTATATAAATCGTTTAATACTATAATAATTTCCACTGCAGTTGTTATTACACCTAAATGAACGAGTTCAGTAAGCAATAATATGTTATGTAAATAAACAAAAAATATAATATTATCCTTAGTAAAGGAACGTAATTAACTGGACTCTGTTTCATATTCTGAAGAATCTGGCAATATGGCCTTACAATGGAAACATTAATTTTTTATTAATTCTACAAATTAGTCGTGTTATTAATTACTATGGTTTATTCAATGATGATGTATTATTATACAAGAAATGATGCATTAGTGTTGGAAAATTTCCAACATAACTCCGGGGGAGGAAATCTCGGGTCGCAGTTCACTGAGTACAGACGTACCCATTCTGATGTTATATTATGGATTAGTAAATTACTACGTTAGTAACGAATGTCTCGAATCTGTTGTACAGGCGTGACATGTACAAGTCATTATGGGAGCCGGTCGGCCGAGCGGACAGCACGCTGGATTTGTGATCCTGTGGTCCCGGGTTCGATCCCGGGCGCCGGCGAGAAACAAAGGACAGAGTTTCTTTCACTATGCCCCTGTTACCTAGCAATAAAATAGGTACCTGGGTGTTAGTCAGCTGTCACGGGCTGCTTCCTGGGGGTGGAGGCCTGGTCAAGGACCGGGCCGCGGGGACATTAAAGCCCCGAAATCATCTCAAGTTAACACGAATAAAATATTGAAATGTTGAATAATTAAGGTATCTGTAATCAAGAACTCTCTAGAGCTTACAGTAAACTCAACAACTAGGGTCGCTGTGACGTGTAATAATTCCATTACTTAGTTGCTGAATTGTTCTGCAAACTCAGAAAATATTCTGAAGAACAGATGGCTGTTACGAATCCATATATTTGATTTTAACGATTATCATGGTAAATATGTATGTCCATTATTTCTTTCCTCAGTTATTTAAATAAAACATTGTATCCAGTTGTGTTCCAGTATGTATATGTTTAATTTAAATGTAGCATGCTGTGGTGTGCCTGTATGTAATATTTGTAAATGCTATTGCATGTCCATTCCTGTAGGGGGAGACCGTGGCGTCTCATGGGGGGATGACCATATTTGGGATGTTCCAGTATGCGTGCTGTGTATCAAGCTATGGTCACTGATTCACCCCTGTAATTATTCCTGTTTATTTATTGTACTTAATTTCTTTTACACCTTAGCAGTGTTATAAGCATATAAGTTAGTTATAATTATGTTCTTTAGTATTATTCTATGATAGCAGAGTATTTAGTGGTTTCATGTGGGTTTCAGTTGGTACCTTGTAGACACCATACTGTGCATGCTCGAGCAACGCCAGTCACATAGGTGGAGCTGGCTGGCGTGGATATGTTGTGGAGTTAAGTCTGTGGTATTTGTCTATTGTTTAGTAACATAGTTGATTTTCTGGTTAAAGCATTATGTGCATACCCATCTATCCATTTAAGTTGTAAAGTAGTGATCGGTGCTTATATAATGATATTGTTTTATTGTTTTCTGGTGCAATAATATTTCTGGCTGACTGTATTTCCATTTATATATTTGTATGTTCTTTGTTACCCTTATTTTAAGTATTTTAAAGATTATAATAAATAAATAATAAATAAATATATAAATAAATATTGCTTCATTGAGTAAGCAGTTGAGTTATTTACCCTAGACACTTTAGTAGGCAAGGCCATATTATTATATATTTTTTGAACAACTGCAACAGAGGAACCATACCCAGAGGTCAAGGGTCGTAACAATGGCATTGGTGTATAAGTTGTAATCTACATTGTTATACAGTAATTAAAGAATATTAATCATTGGGTCATTAAAGATGAAGGAGACTTCGATACTATAGCAAGGTCACTGTCTATGGTCGCTGTGACTTGTAACTGTAGAGTTACTAGACAATAACACATCACTGAGCATCACGATCACCTCAAACTCAAATGTGTAAATATCTGCACTGAAGCAGAACTAAATATGGCTTAAATTTACACTACAGTGCAGTAGTCATTTAACACTAATTGTATATCTAAGTTTCGAACTAACTAAAGGTAATGTAATATTAGAGAATTTAATAGGTTATTCATTAAAAATCAAGGAAGACTCTGAGTCGACAGTGAGATTAGTAGCTTAGTCATTCTGACTTGTAGCTAATTGAATTACAGCTCACAGGCTAGTCACTGAAAAACTCATTAACACATCCTCAACTTTAGATGAGAAATTCATTTTATTAAATCAATCTCTATAAATAGTCATTTGTAATTAATAGTGAACACAGACTAGGCTGGTACTCAGTTGACAAAATAATGTCCCTAATACCTACCTAAATGGATGGATGAATTTTCCCAAATCTACCTAAGTAGAAGATTAAACTAATTGTGACAACTTACTAATTCTTAGTAGTATCACTCTAATTAAATGATGAACATTGATCTGCTAGGGTATGATTTCGTTAGGCTTCAATGCTATAGCCCTCTAGAGACTGAACAAACACGTAATCTAACTAAATTATTTATTAGTAGTGGGTTCTACTCGGCTTATATTATGGGTGAGCAAAAATAGTTGCATGTTAACACAATGAGCATAGGTGTGCTCGAATTTCACATTAGTTCATAGGTGAGCAAGTTGAATCTGCTCAAGTTGAATAGTGCAGTATCCTTCTTGAGGGATAACTGAGCACAGAATCTATGGAAGATTCAAGGGTGAGCAAGTTGAATCTGCGCGGGTAGCATTACAGCATTAAAACATCATTATGAACAACAAGGCGCTCACTTATTACGCTAACTCTCGGGTGAGCTGTATTGAGCTCATTAAGCATTTTAGGTTACAATGCTTATGGTTTAATGGTAATATATTAAACAATGGGAAACCTAAGGTTGCTGGAAATTTAATTATTGCTACGATTAATCCTATTTGAAGATAATTTGTAACATTTTCCCAACCTAAACGTTTCACAGTTCATTAGTTCTCTGTAGGTTCACTTACATATTGGTAAGTTTGCAATTTTGCTCATTCTGCGCTCCTACAATAATAATTAAAAACGAAAGAAAAACAGCTCAAACAAAATTTGATGCAAATATATTCACTAGTTTCTAGTGCAGAAAATGTTGAATAAATAAGGTTTTCTTGGCATACCTTAAGCGCAGGCATAATGGACCTTGGTCCTGGTGAATTTGCTGGTATAGAAGCCTCTTGATGACTTCGTGTTACTGTTAAATTCATGAAATGCTGGGTACATTGGGTGCTAGATTCTCTAGCCTAATATTATTGATTACCTAGGGAGTGCTAGATTCTAGGGCCTAATATAATTAATTACCTAGGGACACTGAGTGTGGTCAATTATTACTTGTCGAGAATAATTCTAGGTCTGCAGTGGATTCAATGACTTGATCGCTGTGACATGTACCTGTTTAGGTAACAGACCACTGATTTTCCACTGAGAACTATGAAACATCTCGGTGAATACTAATTTAACCAGGCTCAATCTGGGTCTATTACTCAGCTGTGTTTCTCATTTAGCTTGTTGCTGGAGAATTAATTTACTGCTGATTAATTTCTGTTATTGTTGGCAGGCATAGGCTTCTTCAGGTTGAAAAGTTTACCTGTCAGTAAGTAGCCACCTGCAGATTGGGGCATATTCATGCCCAATCGTTTTACATGTCCAGTGATGAACTGGTAGTAATGGTCTGCTCCTACTAGTAGATTTGCATTATTAAGGCGGTCAGACATTAACTGGTTGTCAGCCAATTTAATTTCATGTCCTCCAAGGAAGTTGGCTGAATAATGGACCTTGGTCCTGGCGAATTTGCTGGTATAGACCCTTAATATTTAGGTCAAATGGTATTTGATCTACAACAATGTCTTGGATGGCCTTGGCATAACCACCCAGACGTACGAGCGGTTGAACTACTGAATAATACAACCCGTTCTCGCAAATTTAATAAGTCAATATTGACTTATTAAATATGTGCATAGGTGACATACTTAACATAAGATACCCTTAAAAAGATTCATAGAAAACACCGACCTTACCTAACCTTGTTAGTATCTTAAGATAAGCATCTTATAGCTTCGTAATTACAATTATTACCTAACCTATAATAGGTATAGGTTAAGTAATAATTGTAATTACGAAGCAATAAGATGCTTATCTTAAGATACTAACAAGGTTAGGTAAGGTCGGTGTTTTCTATGAATCTTTTTAAGGGTATCTATTATGTTTAGTATATCACCTATGCACGTAGTTAATAAGTCAATATTGACTTTACGAATTTGCGAGAGCGGGTTGGAATAATATTGGGGTCCTCGATTTATCATGAACCCTGACAGGTTTAATTTTACCTGTGTGATAGGTTTTAAGTTAAGTGCCTCTGCCGCTTTCTGAGTAATGAAAGTTCTCTGGGATCCTTGATCAAATAGTCCACGAGTGGTGATCTTGGCTCCTTTATTCTTTACTTTTAGTTGGGCAGTAGGCAAGGTTTCATCCACTTGAGGCGCTGGTGAAATTACGCTGTAAACGTCTCCCACCTTGCAGCACTCTACTGCTGTAGATTCTCTACCTTGTATTCTAGGATTGAAATAATTTGTTTTGGCAAATTTGCACAGTGCAGCATGATGCTTGCCCCTTCTGCATCTATTGCAGGTGTTCAGTGGGGTTTCACAGCTGTTAACATTATGTGATTTGAGACACCTAGTACATTTGTGTCACTGCTTGAGTCGTTTGACTCGGGTATCTCAATTAGAATAATTAGTACATTTGTACAAAGAATGTTTTTGACTGCAAAACAAACCTAATCCCCATCCTACAGTTCGTTTAAGGGTCACCGGGTTAGGTGAAACTGCACCTACAGGTTGTGAAGGGTTTGCTGTTTGGATTTGCTTGTTTTTTCTTCCTCCAACGTAGGGTGGAAGTGTTTGGTTTACTCCTGGGAGCATTTGGGCTCTTAGGAGTACTTATTGTAGCACTTGTGGTGCTCTTAGGTCGTACCGATGAATCGGTGTTTGACCTGTTGTTATTACATTGATTATTATTACCCTTGTCACTAACTGACTGTGTCACTTTAGGAGTTTCAGGTACGGAATTTTATGATGATGTTGGCCGTCTTTCTTTATGGACAACCAACCCAAAATTCCGTAGAGTGCTTTCACTTTAGTCAGGAGATCACCCTGTACCCTTCCTGCTCTTGGAGAGGGGTTCAACGTCACACGTTTAGGAGGTGCGGCTCCAATACTGACCTCGTTGTCACGTGTACACACCCACTCGAGCCGCCGTGACTCCCCACTCTCTCTTTGGTGGGTATGATCTCCTCAATCCACTTATTTTTTAATTATTTTTCTGCACTACCCTGTCCACAGCTCACCGACGGAAACTGCCGTCCCCTGAGTCCTCCTCGTGCCCTCAGTCGCCATTGCTCTGGCAGTATTCCCCGCTCCAGAACCAGACCCGGCGTTCCTCCCTTGGGGTCTCCTAGCTGGTTCCCCTGAACTCTTGGACCCTCGGTTCTCTCCACCTGGGAGGTAAGACCCGGGAGGACTCACTCCTGTCTTCACTCCTCCCGAACTCTTAAACTGCCCCCGAACCTTGGGTACACTGTTGGTTTGGGCGGTCCTTCCCTGCGAGGACGTAGAGCATGAGCTCCAGCATGTCAGCCCTGTCCGCCGCAGCCCTCAAGTCCTTGATGTCCACCTCCTTTAACCTGACTCTCAGCTCATGAAATAGAACAGACATAAACCTCTCGATCACCCATGAGCCACTTGATCTTCTCAGCCGTCTCAGCTCGCTCGGCCTTCAGCCACCTCAAGTACCTCCGTTCCATCTCTCTGGCAGTTTCGGCGTACGACTTCCCCGGCGCTCGGGTGCACTCCTGGAACCTCTTCCTGTACAGCTCCGGCGTCAATTTGAAAGAATGCAGCACGGCATTCTTCACTGCCTCATAACTTGTACATTAGTCGAGGTCCAGCATTTTATATGCCTCCCATGCCTCGCCAGTTAGTCTACTCTGGACCAATTCCGCCCAATCCACTTCTGGCCATTTCTCCTAGGTCGCAACCCTTTCAAAATGGTCGAAAAAAAACCTCGGCCTCATGAGGTACGAAAACTGGCAGGTCTCATTCCTTCACCCGGTGGGCATCCTGTTGCCTGGGTGGTGGTGGTGGGGTCACCCCCGAGTTCGGCCCGCCTCTGCACGACCTCCTTGTTGGCCTCTATCTCCTGCTGACGTAACTGGATCTGGGCGTCACGCTCTTCCCGTCGCAGCCGTGCTTCTTGCTCACACTCTTACCTTTGTAGCTGGACGTCTCGTTCACGCTCTTCCCTTTCCAGCTGGACGTCTCGTTCACGCTCCTCCCTCCTCAGCTGCGCCTCCAACTGCATCTTCATCATCTCCAATTTTACACTTCTCCTGTTTCCACTTCACCCCCCGCTGCTTCCTCCATCGCTCCGGTCCTCACCAACAATGGCAGGTGCTTGCGACGGTTCTTCCCTAGTGGCCTCTTCTCGTGCCTTGAGCTGAGCCATGATCTCTATTCGTTGCTCTGCCACCTTGGATGATCTCAACTTTATCCCAAAGTGGCCTGCCACTAGCTGCAGCTGGACCTTGGTGCACTCTTCCAAGACCCCCCTCGTCCCTCGACTCCTCAAACTTTGCTACCTTTTCATCCTCCATCTATAGTTATTGAATGAGTAACTGCACACACAGGAAATAGGCTAGTGAGCAGTGTAAACTAAAATCACAGACCAAAATCGCCACTCAACATCGACCTTGATACCCCTGTCACTGCACTTGCAATCCTTGCTAACACAGTCACTCGAGATCCTGGCAAGGTCGCCACTGTCACCGTTTCGCCCCCCCCCTTTCCTCTTCCTTATGTAGAGAGGGTTATTCCCGGGGGTCTTCGCCCCCTTTGTACCTGGGCGCCATTACTCGCCCTGGGGCCCTCCAAGTCTACCAAGGGCTGGCCTTGAATTGCACCCCTGGCGAGTGGGGAAATCCAGCCTTACCTCTGTCACTTACAGTTGGATTTGCCCGCCCTGACACTGGGAAGATATACAGGTAAATCCTTACCTCTTCGTCCAAGGTCGCCAGCTGGGTGTTTATATTCGTGTCCCAGCATCACTTCTCAGTGGCCTTACTCGTTATCGCAGCCCAAGGATGCAATCTCAGATGCAGTGCAGCGTAACATAAATGATTTACTGAAATAGCCCTGGAGATGGGAAGCTCACTCAAACACAATGGTAAAATCATTAAGTTTACCGAAGAAAACTACACTGGATCCGCATAGTGGTTAATATACGTGGAACTGTCAGACGGCGGCAGCACTGTCACTTGGACGATTCAATTGCTCGCTCCTGGCCTCTTGAACCCAGCCACTTCCTCCAGCTGCCCAAAAAGTCACTGCACCCACATATATATTTATACATCAACTTATGCCTAAATGATTAACCTGGCTCCTAGCCAAACTCTCTACCACACTGGTAGTAATAATAATGACAATGTTCACGACATGAAAGATATCCTAGCTCACCTAGATCAATGGGTAATGGGGGGGGGGGGGAATTTATCTACCTTAATTCTTTCTGCTACGAAGCCGACCTATCCTCTGGCGAGGGTTGCTGTGGTCCCTGGTCATAGTGTTTGGTCCTCCGTTGATCAGGTCCCACACACAAGGTTCATTGGCTTCTTCATTGGACAAGGCTTCTATTTACTCTACATGAGTTGGATGACCTCCCATGATGTCTGCAGTATCAATGTGGCTGCTTGGGTCCACTGGTCGGGGCTTCCTAGCCTCTAAATAGGGGGCTCACTCGAGTGTGGCCACTCTGACAGGCCGTGACGTACTGAGCACGCAGGGGCGCCCGCCGCTCGGAGCCCTCCGCCTCATGACGTCACACCGCCCGAGGGCTACTCCCCATTGGTCCTTGATGTCACGTGACCCTACCTGGCCAATCAACAGCCAGCAGGCGTCACGCTCCTTTGGCGGGAAGCAGAGCGCCTCAGTGCCATCTTGTAACTCAAAAGGGCGTAAGCCACTTGTATAACCAAACTAAAACGGCAAATTCATTGCCAACACGATAACGTTCCATACCCTCATATATATCAAAATGTTCCCTGAACATCAGAGAATGTTCAGGTTGCAGAGACATGACTCTTGACTCTGGAAAGAGATGGGGGTTGGGACACCGTCACAATATATAGGCCTAAGATCATTGAGGTCTCGCTCCCACTATTCACCATATGAAATTCAGTTTCACTATGAGCCTGGAAGTGACTTAGACTGGTTAGGTCTACAGTACTTTTCTACTCTCAGTGATAGTACTCGACAACTATCGTATCTTGGTAGTTTAAACTCAATATCATCTTCAGGTAGTTACAAGTCAACCCCCAAACAAGTCTCAATTTTCCACTACAGCAGGAGCAGGAACACGTACTGAGATGCTTCTTACCCGTCCTGTTAGTAGTATAAACCAGGCCTTCGGGGGAGCCGTTTTCATTTTTATTCGGCACTCCGTTGGCCCATGATTTTTTCCGTGATCGTGGGTGATGGCACCCCCATTGGTCCCTGATTTTTGGTCAACGATTTTCTTCCCATGAACGTGGATGATGGTTCTTTTCTGGCCCCTATTTTTTTTCCTTTAAGATTAAATGTCTTTTCATAGGTCCCTGATATTTTTCAAATCGAGATTAAACGGCTACCTTCCGTCATCCCTATATAGTTCCCTTGGTAACACGCGTGGGTACATCCATCCCTCATGTTCAATGACGTCTTCAGCCTTTCAGTCTTCTTCTCTCAATAAGTCTATTTTCTATAATACATATTTAATACCATTGTCAATGATTGCATATTTAATCCCATTTTCGAAATTATTTATATTTTCAGAGACTAATTATTTCTAGTTAAAAGACTGTATATTAAACATAAGAAGGAAATTACAGGACTGTTGGGGAACCAGTATCTCCTATTTATATTCACCTAGGTTGAACCAATGATTAACTGCTACTATGAAATCAAATGAAGAAGACCTATACAGAAGAAACAGGGAAAATAACACAATGTTTACACCCTTGTATTGCCTATATCATTCCTAAATAAATTGTAAACTTATCTATTGTTTTAATATACCCTATTGTCAGCCCCTTTTATTTCCGTTTGTACCCTTCAAACATTTCACCTATCAAGAGGCAATATACAGAAAGCCCTAAAATCATGCCCAGTCATCTGCTGGTGCACTTTACTCTTTGCCTATCTATATGCTCCAATTATTTTTAATAACTAGTAAAGACTGTTTAAATTGTGAGAAAGATTGTTAGTGTCCCACAGCTAATGATTGTTTATGCATCCCTAATAATTTTAGTGTATAATCAAAGATGACTAATTGAGTTAATTAATGAATGAATCAGGCCTACCGCCCATTCAAATTGATCAAAGGAGATTAATATTAGCATTAATATCTCAAGCATTGCATTAATATCTAGATATTAATGAGATAGCATTAATATCTCAAAGTCCCAAATGCAAAGATCATGACACAATGCCTGTTGAAATCTCCAAACCAAACCAAAACCAAACAATATACATATATATGTTAGCATATACAATTCTTGTATAATGTGTGTATAACATATACAATTCTCATATTATGTATAACATACATCCACACTCATTAATGCCCCTAAAATATCCCCCCCCCCCCTTACAACGCATAGTGACATTAATCCATCTCTGCCGTATCAAACATGTTCGATATATTGTGACGATAATCTGAAATAGAGCAGTGGCTAATCTGGCAGGTGTTGTGCCAATTGCACATTAATAAAAAAAAGAAAACCAAATAAAAAATATGCTTGGGTCCTCTACTGTGTGAGAGCTGAGGGTAAAAACCAAAGAGAATAAAAACTTCAAACATTTAATATAACAAAAATGACTTTACATTTACACAGTAATGATAAGTAAAAACTAATAAAAAACAAAAACTCCTAGTCAATTGGCATTACACATGACCAAAAAAAATATATGTGTGTAAATCACGAAAATAAACACGTGATTAAAAATGTGACTGTGTCAGACCACGGAGGAAAATTGAAACAGGAATTTCCTTAAGTTCTTTCGTATATTAATACATCTTCAGAAGGAGTGAAGTCCTTCTGAAGATGTATTAATACATCTTCAGAAGGACATCTTCATCTATTAATATATATATATATATATATATATATATATATATATATATATATATATATATATATATATATATATATATATATATATATATATGTCGTACCTAGTAGCCAGAACTCACTTTTTGGCCTACTATTCAAGGCCCGATTTGCCTAATAAGCCAAGTTTTCCTGAATTAATATATTTTTTCTAATTTTTTTCTTATGAAATGATAAAGCTACCCATTTCATTATGTATGAGGTCAATTTTTTTTTATTGAAGTTAAAATTAACGTAGATATATGACCGAACCTAACCATCCCTACCTAACCTAACCTAACCTATCTTTATAGGTTAGGTTTGGTTAGGTAGCCGAAAAAGTTAGGTTAGGTTAGGTTAGGTAGGTTAGGTAGTCGAAAAACAATTAATTCATGAAAACTTGGCTTATTAGGCAAATCGGGCCTTGCATAGTAGGCTGAGAAGTGCGTTCTGGCTACTAGGTACGACATATATATATATATATATATATATATATATATATATATATATATATATATATATATATATATGTTAATATATATATATATATATATATATATATATATATATATATATATATATATATATATATATATATATATATGTATATATATATGTATATATATATATATATATATATATATATATATATATATATATATATATATATATATGTATATATATATATATATTTATATATATATATATATATATATATATATATATATATATATATATGTCGTACCTAATAGCCAGAACGCACTTCTCAGCCTACTATTCAAGGCCCGATTTGCCTAATAAGCCAAGTTTTCATGAATTAATGTTTTTTCGTCTACCTAACCTACCTAACCTAACCTAACCTAGCTTTTTTTGGCTACCTAACCTAACCTTACCTATAAATATAGGTTAGGTTAGGTTAGGTAGGGTTGGTTAGGTTCGGTCATATATCTACGTTAATTTTAACTCCAATAAAAAAAAATTGACCTCATACATAGAGAAAAGGGTTGCTTTATCATTTCATAAGAAAAAAATTATAGTAAATATATTATTTCAGGAAAACTTGGCTTATTAGGCAAATCGGGCCTTGAATAGTAGGCTGAGAAGTGAGTTCTGGCTACTAGGTACGACATATATATATATATATATATATATATATATATATATATATATATATATATATATATATATATATATATATATGTCGTACCTAATAGCCAGAACGCACTTCTGAGCCTACTATGCAAGGCCCGATTTGCCTAATAAGCCAAGTTTTCCTGAATTAATATATTTTCTCAAATTTTTTTCTTATGAAATGATAAAGCTACCCATTTCATTATGTATGAGGTCAATTTTTTTTTATTGGAGTTAAAATTAACGTAGATATATGACCAAACCTAACCAACCCTACCTAACCTAACCTAACCTATCTTTATAGGTTAGGTTAGGTTAGGTAGCCGAAAAAGTTATGTTAGGTTAGGTTAGGTAGGTTAGGTAGTCGAAAAACAATTATTTCATGAAAACTTGGCTTATTAGGCAAATCGGGCCTTGCATAGTAGGCTGAGAAGTGCGTTCTGGCTACTAGGTACGACATATATATATATATATATATATATATATATATATATATATATATATATATATATATATATATATATATATATATATATATATATATATAAGCCAGCACAGAAGCCTTCCAGCAACTGGCATAACAGGTACGCCTTAACCCGCTCCACCACCTGCTCAGACCCTTAAAAGAGATGGTAATTTCGGAGTATTTAAATACACCAAAGATCACCACCTCCCAAGAGCACTAGAGCAAGTGAGGGGTCATTTATACGTTTATTTCATCAAGTCCCTGTTAATATGGGAAGACACAGTGTCTATGCTTAAGGCACAACTCTCCTAAACACGAGAGTGAAGTATACAACTTCAGAACACTTTCCCACCAGGAGACTCGAACCCTAGCCAGCACAGAAGCCTTCCAGCAACTGGCATAACAGGTACGCCTTAACCCGCTCCACCACCTGCTCAGACCCTTAAAAGAGATGGTAATTTCGGAGTATTTAAATACACCAAAGATCACCACCTCCCAAGAGCACTAGAGCAAGTGAGGGGTCATTTATACGTTTATTTCATCAAGTCCCTGTTAATATGGGAAGACACAGTGTCTATGCTTAAGGCACAACTCTCCTAAACACGAGAGTGAAGTATACAACTTTAGAACACTTTCCCACCAGGAGACTCGAACCCTAGCCAGCACAGAAGCCTTCCAGCAACTGGCATAACAGGTACGCCTTAACCCGCTCCACCACCTGCTCAGACCCTTAAAAGAGATGGTAATTTCGGAGTATTTAAATACACCAAAGATCACCACCTCCCAAGAGCACTAGAGCAAGTGAGGGGTCATTTATACGTTTATTTCATCAAGTCCCTGTTAATATGGGAAGACACAGTGTCTATGCTTAAGGCACAACTCTCGTAAACACGAGAGTGAAGTATACAACTTTAGAACACTTTCCCACCAGGAGACGCGAACCCTAGCCAGCACAGAAGCCTTCCAGCAACTGGCATAACAGGTACGCCTTAACCCGCTCCACCACCTGCTCAGACCCTTAAAAGAGATGGTAATTTCGGAGTATTTAAATACACCAAAGATCACCACCTCCCAAGAGCACTAGAGCAAGTGAGGGGTCATTTATACGTTTATTTCATCAAGTCCCTGTTAATATGGGAAGACACAGTGTCTATGCTTAAGGCACAACTCTCCTAAACACGAGAGTGAAGTATACAACTTTAGAACACTTTCCCACCAGGAGACTCGAACCCTAGCCAGCACAGAAGCCTTCCAGCAACTGGCATAACAGGTACGCCTTAACCCACTCCACCACCTGCTCAGACCCTTAAAAGAGATGGTAATTTCGGAGTATTTAAATACACCAAAGATCACCACCTCCCAAGAGCACTAGAGCAAGTGAGGGGTCATTTATACGTTTATTTCATCAAGTCCCTGTTAATATGGGAAGACACAGTGTCTATGCTTAAGGCACAACTCTCCTAAACACGAGAGTGAAGTATACAACTTTAGAACCCTTTCCCACCAGGAGACTCGAACCCTAGCCAGCACAGAAACCTTCCAGCAACTGGCATAACAGGTACGCCTTAACCCGCTCCACCACCTGCTCAGACCCTTAAAAGAGATGGTAATTTCGGAGTATTTAAATACACCAAAGATCACCACCTCCCAAGAGCACTAGAGCAAGTGAGGGGTCATTTATATGTTTATTTCATCAAGTCCCTGTTAATATGGGAAGACACAGTGTCTATGCTTAAGGCACAACTCTCCTAAACACGAGAGTAAAGTATACAACTTCAGAACACTTTCCCACCAGGAGACTCGAACCCTAGCCAGCACAGAAGCCTTCCAGCAACTGGCATAACAGGTACGCCTTAACCCACTCCACCACCTGCTCAGACCCTTAAAAGAGATGGTAATTTCGGAGTATTTAAATACATCAAAGATCACCACCTCCCAAGAGCACTAGAGCAAGTGAGGGGCCATTTATACGTTTATTTCATCAAGTCCCTCTTAATATGGGAAGACACAGTGTCTATGCTTAAGGCACAACTCTCCTAAACACGAGAGTGAAGTATACAACTTTAGAACACTTTCCCACCAGGAGACTCGAACCCTAGCCAGCACAGAAGCCTTCCAGCAACTGGCATAACAGTTGCCAGTTGCCATTATTTGAAAAAAAATTCACAAGAAAATTAATTTCCTGATCAAAATTATTCCAATTAGAACATAAAACAAAGGCCCTATTCAGTAAAGTGTTAATTGCATTTTTCTTAAAAGTATCAGGAACAAAGGAATTAAAAATTTTTAAGAAAAATGCTATTAACACTCTACTGAATAGGGCCTATTCATCCTATTCATCTTAAAATATATATATATATATATATATATATGTCGTACCTAGTAGCCAGAACGCACTTCTCAGCCTACTATGCAAGGTCCGATTTGCCTAATAAGCCAAGTTTTCATGAATTAATTGTTTTTCGACTACCTAACCTACCTAACCTAACCTAACCTAACTTTTTCGGCTACCAAACCTAACCTAACCTATAAAGATAGGTTAGGTTAGGTTAGGTAGGGTTGGTTAGGTTCGGTCATATATCTACGTTAATTTTAACTCCAATAAAGAAAAATTGACCTCATGCATAATGAAAAGGGTAGATTTATCATTTCATAAGAAAAAAATTAGAGAAAATATATTAATTCAGGAAAACTTGGCTTATTAGGCAAATCGGGCCATGAATAGTAGGCCAAAAAGTGCGTTCTGGCTACTAGGTACGACATATATATATATATATATATATATATATATATATATATATATATATATATATATGTATATATATATATATATATATATATATATATATATATATATATATATTTATATATATATATATATATATATAATATATATATATAATATATATATATATAATATATATATATATATATATATATGTCGTACCTAGTAGCCAGAATGCACTTCTCGGCCTACTATGCAAGACTCGATTTGCCTAATAAGCCAAGTTTCCCTGAATTAATATATTTTCTCTAATTTTTTTCTTATGAAATGATAAAGCTACCCATTTCATTATGTATGAGGTCAATTTTTTTTATTGGAGTTAAAATTAACGTAGATATATGACCGAACCTAACCAACCCTACCTAACCTAACCTAACCTATCTTTATAGGTTAGGTTAGGTTAGGTAGCGGAAAAAGTTTAGGTTAGGTTAGGTTAGGTAGGTTAGGTAATCGAAAAACAATTAATTCATGAAAACTTGGCATATTAGGCAAATCGGGCCTTGCATATTAGGCCGAGAAGTGCGTTCTGGCTACTAGGTACGACATATATATATATATATATATATATATATATATATATATATATATATATATATATATATATATATATATATATATATATATATATATATATATATATATATATATATATATATATATATATATATATAATATATATATATAATATATATATATATATATATATATATATATATATATATATATATATAATATATATATATATATATATATATATATATATATATATATATATATATATATATATATAATATATATAAGTATATTTTGGTAGCAGTCTTTCCTGTAGACATATATTATTAAATATGACCGAAAAAGTAAGATTAATAATTATAACACGAATTTTCTCAATCTTTCGTACATTACGCTTCACTGTTGGAGGTAAATCAAAAATCACTTCTCCAAAATTAATTTTTATTTCTAGTCTGACGCGACACGGGCGCGTTTCGTAAAACTTATTACATTTTCAAAGACTTCACAAATACACAACTGATTAGAACTTGCGTTTCTCTGATTTTATATCTACATTTGAGTGAGGTGGGAAGGGTGATGTGGCATTAACACAAGACAGAACAACTAGGGGATATTAATAGGGTATTAAAAGTATCAACACAAGACAGAACAGAAACAATGGGTATTGAATAGAAGTGTTTGTAGAAAGCCTATTGGTCCATATTTCTTGATGCTTCTATATTGGAGCGGAGTCTTGAGGTGGGTAGAATATAGTTGTGCAATAATTGGCTGTTGATTGCTGGTGTTGACTTCTTGATGTGTAGTGCCTCGCAAACGTCAAGCCGCCTGCTATCGCTGTACCTATCGATGATTTCTGTGTTGTTTACTAGGATTTCTCTGGCGATGGTTTGGTTATGGGAAGAGATTATATGTTCCTTAATGGAGCCCTGTTGCTTATGCATCGTTAAACGCCTAGAAAGAGATGTTGTTGTCTTGCCTATATACTGATTTTTTTTGGAGCTTACAGTCCCCAAGTGGGCATTTGAAGGCATAGACGACGTTAGTCTCTTTTAAAGCGTTCTGTTTTGTGTCTGGAGAGTTTCTCATGAGTAGGCTGGCCGTTTTTCTGGTTTTATAGTAAATCGTCAGTTGTATCCTCTGATTTTTGTCTGTAGGGATAACGTTTCTATTAACAATATCTTTCAGGACCCTTTCCTCCGTTTTATGAGCTGTGGAAAAGAAGTTCCTGTAAAATAGTCTAATAGGGGGTATAGGTGTTGTGTTAGTTGTCTCTTCGGAGGTTGCATGGCTTTTCACTTTCCTTCTGATGATGTCTTCGATGAAACCATTGGAGAAGCCGTTATTGACTAGGACCTGCCTTACCCTACAGAGTTCTTCGTCGACTTGCTTCCATTCTGAGCTGTGGCTGAGAGCACGGTCGACGTATGCGTTAACAACACTCCTCTTGTACCTGTCAGGGCAGTCGCTGTTGGCATTTAGGCACATTCCTATGTTTGTTTCCTTAGTGTAGACTGCAGTGTGGAAACCTCCGCCCTTTTCCATGACTGTTACATCTAGAAAAGGATGGGAAGCTGCCTTTTCTAGATGTAACAGTCATGGAAAAGGGCGGAGGTTTCCACACTGCAGTCTACACTAAGGAAACAAACGTAGGAATGTGCCTAAATGCCAACAGCGACTGCCCTGACAGGTACAAGAGGAGTGTTGTTAACGCATACGTCGACCGTGCTCTCAGCCACAGCTCAGAATGGAAGCAAGTCGACGAAGAACTCTGTAGGGTAAGGCAGGTCCTAGTCAATAACGGCTTCTCCAATGGTTTCATCGAAGACATCATAAGAAGGAAAGTGAAAAGCCATGCAACCTCTGAAGAGACAACTAACACAACACCTATACCCCCTATTAGACTATTTTACAGGAACTTCTTTTCCACAGCTCATAAAACGGAGGAAAGGGTCCTGAAAGATATTGTTAATAGAAACGTTATCCCTACAGACAAAAATCAGAGGATACAACTGACGATTTACTATAAAACCAGAAAAACGGCCAGCCTACTCATGAGAAACTCTCCAGACACAAAACAGAACGCTTTAAAAGAGACTAACGTCGTCTATGCCTTCAAATGCCCACTTGGGGACTGTAAGCTCCAAAAAAAACAGTATATAGGCAAGACAACAACATCTCTTTCTAGGCGTTTAACGATGCATATGCAACAGGGCTCCATTAAGGAACATATAATCTCTTCCCATAACCAAACCATCGCCAGAGAAATCCTAGTAAACAACACAGAAATCATCGATAGGTACAGCGATAGCAGGCGGCTTGACGTTTGCGAGGCACTACACATCAAGAAGTCAACACCAGCAATCAACAGCCAATTATTGCACAACTATATTCTACCCACCTCAAGACTCCGCTCCAATATAGAAGCATCAAGAAATATGGACCAATAGGCTTTCTACAAACACTTCTATTCAATACCCATTGTTTCTGTTCTGTCTTGTGTTGATACTTTTAATACCCTATTAATATCCCCTATTGTTCTGTCTTGTGTTAATGCCACATCACCCTTCCCACCTCACTCAAATGTAGATATAAAATCAGAGAAACGCAAGTTCTAATCAGTTAGGTATTTGTGAAGACTTTGAAAATGTAATAAGTTTTACGAAACGCGCCCGTGTCGCGTCAGACTAGAAATAAAAATGAATTTTGGAGAAGTGATTTTTGATTTACCTCCAACAGTGAAGCGTAATGTACGAAAGATTGAGAAAATTCGTGTTAGAATTATTAATCTTACTTTTTCGGTCATATTTAATAATTTATATATAATATATATATATATATATATATATATATATATATAATATATATATATATATATATATATATATATATATATATATATATATATATATATAAGCGTTTATTTCCGCGTTGCTATAGTAAAAGACTCAGATGAACTAATTGACCTAAAAAGACACCTAGAGAGAGAGTCAGTACTCCGATTTACACATGAAAATAGTGAAAATAACAGTCTGCCATTCTTGGATGTACTAATAACAAAAACAGGAACCTCTTTAAGCACCAACGTATATACCAAGCCCACCAACATAGGATTATGCCTGAACGGTAGAAGTGAGTGCCCCCAAAGATACAAAGCCAGTGTTCTCAATGCTTATATTCGTCGAGCGCTTACCCACTGCTCTGAATGGAGCAACGTGAGTAGAGAGTTTGAAAGAGTAACTCAGGTATTGGTGAACAACAGATATAGCAACGCGGAAATAAAAGCTGCTATAAGAAGACACTTGGACCGTTGGTATAATTCAGAACCTAGAACAGAAACCACAACACCCCCAATAAAATTATATTACAAATCAACCATGCACAGTGAACATATAAAAGAGGAAAGAATAATGAAAGAAATAATCCGTAAAGGAGTAAAAAGCACTACTCCTAACCACAACATAAACCTGATAATATTCTACAAAACCAAGAAGACTTCCGAACTCCTTATCAAAAACAGCCCGAAGCCGACGGAGAACCCTTCTACAGCAGTCAAGCGTTGTATACATGTACACTTGCCCCCACGAAGGATGTAACCTTCAATGTAAGTACATAGGTATGACGTCGACCAAGCTGACGAGGCGTTTGACATGCCATCTTCAATCTGGTGCCCCTAGGAATCACATGAGACAAGCCCATGACATTACTCTAACAAGAGAAATGTTGAACAAGAATACTTGCATAATAGACAAAACCCAAGATTCAAGAAGATTACAAATTCTTGAGGCAATTGACATAAGAATAGAGCGACCTACCATGAACACCCAAATCACGGAACTATTTACTCTACCCACCATGAGAGTAAGGACAAGACAAGAACATATCGATGCCAACACAGAAGACAATGTCCAACATAACAGGCCAATTACACTGGATTAATCTTTGTGTGTAGATAGGAGATGCCTCGTATGGGCCAATAAGCCTTCTGCAGCCCCTATGTTTATCCCTTATGTATCCCCCCATGTTTTCACCTTCAGGGGGCGTTATCATTGTTTGGCCGAAAAAATTCGGCCAAACACGAAAAATTTATAAAAATACTACAACGTTCTGGCAACACCGTGGTGCAAACCGTTTAATGTTATGATAATAAATAACGTAATTAGAGTAAATTTTCCAGCCGCAATTGCCCGAAATCTGGTCCTCGCGGCTCGGGTGCGCCGTAGGGTGATGCGTCATACGTTGTAAGCGTCTAGTATTTCGCAATAGAGTGGAGAATATCTTGTTATGCATATACAAATTATAAACACACTCGCTGGCAACTGTCTTCTGTGAGAGGGAGGGGCTATAATCCGATTACTGGCTTAGTCACCCTCTCAGTGTCTGTGCCGGCGGTCGCATGCCTGACGCGCTCGCACAGATCGTATTTTCTTGCATATACTGCACAATGGATATAGTATCGGACAAGTAGAAAGCTTTAAAGGCAAGAGCTCTACGCGTTAGCCAAGTAAAGAAGGAGCGTAAAGCCACACTGAGGCAAAACAAGAGTTCCCTTGAGTGAAGAGAGAGGGCAGCCTCCCGCCCCCACAACACACTACCTCGCCTCACACCCAGGCACCCACACCTCCTGTGGCACCTGCCACACCTCTGTGGCACCTGCCACACCTCCTGCTGCACCTGCCACACCACCTGCGGCACCTGCCACACCACCTGCGGCACCTGCCACTCAAGATCTTAGACCTGCAACTCAAGACGTTCTCCCTCTTGATGTTGCATATTTCAGACCAATTATATTAGGTTAGTATGTATTATGTTTTATATCTTGATACTATATCATAAATAATTGTAAATATAAAGCTGCTGTCTTTTTTTTTATTTTTTTTATTTTTTTTTTATTTTTTTTTTAATAATAATTTTTTTTTTTTTTTTTATCAGGCGATCTTCATGGAACTTACACACCTTACTGAAGGAATGCCAATCTACAAGGGTGGTAATTTTGATTGAAATTGGTAGTTCATCAACCTCAGCCAAAGGTGGCTGAACTTTGACCTTCATTTTTTACAGGTAACTAATTTGCAACTATATGGTTGAATAACTTTTTTATTTATTATTCAATTTACATGGAACTTGCACATTATATGTAGAGTCTGTGCCTCTAAAAACCCAAGTTATATATTTCCCCTAAGATCATTTATTGATTTTATATATATTTATAAACATCATTTTGTTGCATAATTTTTTGGGTGAACTTTGAAAATTTGTATTATTGCACTAAATAGGTTTGGGATAATAATGCCACTAGACAACCTTTATTATATAGTATTGTGATAGCTGAGTATCATAGAAATAATATCAGTTGATATTTGTATTTGTTATATCAACTTTAAAACATGTAAAAAAATGGTTAAAAAAAGTTTTTTTTTTTTTCTCCCTCTCTATTTAGGCTGCGATGCTGAAACTTGGACCACTTGCAGCCCTCTTCACGTGTAACACGTCAATAAATTTTCATTGCACTAGAACAACTTTTATGAACCCTAACTAACGCCCCCTTCATTGTATTATCACCTGACCTAATGCGGGTATAAAATCAACTAGTATTGTAAGATCTGTTCACTTGAGAATGAACCATGGAGGTTCGAAACGTCGTGCAAATTATACAAATAAGTGTAATACACTCTATAGTAAATCACTTCTTTTCTTCACCTTAAAAGTACGAAAATGAGTTTTGGAGAACTCCTATTTCAATTAAGCCCTGATGCTAAGAAAATAGTTAGAGGGATAGAAGCCCTAAACCAGAAAATAATAAATACAGAATATGCGGTCATATTCAATGAAACATATATATATATATATATATATATATATATATATATATATATATGTATATATATATATATATATATATATATATATATATATATATATATATATATATATATATATATATAATATTTTCGTCGTCTATATTGTTCATGTGTGTCTCTTTGTCCTTTTGTTTTGTCCTCTTGTTCTTCTGATATTCATTGTGAACATTTGCTTGTTTTAAAATGTCAGTATTATATATTGTATATATTTCTAACATGTCTCTTCTCCCCTTTCTTGTTTAGCAACATTAGGTGCATATCTTTCAGTCTTTTATCATGCCCAATCATTCGCAATTCTTGGACGTAGCTATGTAAAAATATGTACACCATTTCCAGTTTTCTTACATGCTTTTTGGGGTGTGGTCTACACGATGTGAACACACTATAACTGGTTTTACATATGTGCCTTCCTATTTAGATTCCTAGAGGAAGTTCTAACTTTTGCCAGTGAGTCAATACAGGACTTCCAATGTGTGTACAGATCTTCCTGGACTACAACTACATATCAGAGGCGACGTCCGAGAGTCTGGTGGGCTTGACCAACCTGCGAACTCTCTCACTGAAGCACAACACCATAACTGCCATTGTTCCCGAGACGCTGACAAGTGAGTCACTCATGACATCTTGGGGGGAGAGGGGGGGCCTTAATGCTGGGTGTGCCAGCCCAGAGTCACTCTTGTCATCTTGTGGGGGCTTTATGCTGGGTGTGCCAGCCCACAGTCACTCTTGTCATCTTGGGGGAGGGGGTGATAGTGCTGGGTGTGCCAGCCCACAGTCACTCTTGTCATCTTGGGGGAGGGGGTGTTAGTGCTGGGTGTGCCAGCCCACAGTCACTCATGTCATCTTGGGGGAGGGGGTGTTAGTGCTGGGTGTGCCAGCCCACAGTCACTCTTGTCATCTTGGGGGAGGGGGTGTTAGTGTTGGGTGTGCTAGCCCACAGTCACTCATGTCATCTTGGGGGGTTTAGTGCTGGGTGTGCCAGCCCACAGTCACTAATGTCATCTTGGGGGGTTTAGTGATGGGTGTGCCAGCCCACAGTCACTAATGTCATTTTGGGGGGTTTAGTGCTGGGTGTGCCAGCCCACAGTCACTCATGTCATCTTGGGGGGTTTAGTGCTGGGTGTGCCAGCCCACAGTCACTCATGTCATCTTGGGGGGTTTAGTGCTGGGTTTGCCAGCCCACAGTCACTCATGTCATCTTGGGGGGTTTAGTGCTGGGTGTGCTAGCCCACAGTCACTCATGTCATCTTGTGGGGTTTAGTGCTGGGTGTGCTAGCCCACAGTCACTAATGTCATCTTGGGGGGTTTAGTGCTGGGTGTGCCAGCCCACAGTCACTCATGTCATCTTGGGGGGTTTAGTGCTGGGTGTGCTAGCCCACAGTCACTCATATCATCTTGTGGGGCCTTAATGCTGGGTGTGCCAGCCCACAGTCACTCATGTCATCTTGTGGGGTTTAGTGCTGGGTGTGCTAGCCCACAGTCACTAATGTCATCTTGGGGGGCCTTAATGCTGGGTGTGCCAGCCCACAGTCACTCATGTCATCTTGGGGGGCCTTAATGCTGGGTGTGCCAGCCCACAGTCACTCATGTCATCTTGGGGGGTTTAGTGCTGGGTGTGCTAGCCCACAGTCACTCATGTCATCTTGGGGGGTTTAGTGCTGGGTGTGCTAGCCCACAGTCACTCATGTCATCTTGTGGCGTTTAGTGCTGGGTGTGCCAGCCCACAGTCACTCATGTCATCTTGTGGGGTTTAGTGCTGGGTGTGCCAGCCCACAGTCACTCATGTCATCTTGTGTGGTTTAGTGCTGGGTGTGCCAGCCCAGAGTCACTCATGTCATCTTGGGGGGGTTTAGTGCTGGGTGTGCCAGCCCACAGTCACTCATGTCATCTTTGGGGGTTTAGTGCTGGGTGTGCCAGCCCACAGTCACTCATGTCATCTTGTGGGGTTTAGTGCTGGGTGTGCCAGCCCACAGTCACTCATGTCATCTTGGGGGGGGGGTTAGTGCTGGATGTGCTAGCCCAGTCACTCATGTCATCTTGTGGGGTTTAGTGCTGGGTGTGCCAGCCCACAGTCACTCATGTCATCTTGTGGGGTTTAGTGCTGGGTGTGCCAGCCCACAGTCACTCATGTCATCTTGTGGGGTTTAGTGCTGGGTGTGCCAGCCCACAGTCACTCATGTCATCTTGGGGGGGTTTAGTGCTGGGTGTGCCAGCCCACAGTCACTCATGTCATCTTGTGGGGTTTAGTGCTGGGTGTGCTAGCCCACAGTCACTCATGTCATCTTGGGGGGTTTAGTGCTGGGTGTTCTAGCCCACAATCACTCATGTCATCTTGTGGGGTTTAGTGCTGGGTGTGCCAGCCCACAGTCACTCATGTCATCTTGTGGGGTTTAGTGCTGGGTGTGCCAGCCCACAGTCACTCATGTCATCTTGTGGGGTTTAGTGCTGGGTGTGCCAGCCCACAGTCACTCATGTCATCTTGGGGGGGTTTAGTGCTGGGTGTGCCAGCCCACAGTCACTCATGTCATCTTGTGGGGTTTAGTGCTGGGTGTGCTAGCCCACAGTCACTCATGTCATCTTGGGGGGTTTAGTGCTGGGTGTGCTAGCCCACAGTCACTCATGTCATCTTGGGGGGTTTAGTGCTGGGTGTGCTAGCCCACAGTCACTCATATCATCTTGAGGGGGTTTAGTGCTGGGTGTGCTAGCCCACAGTCACTCATGTCATCTTGGGGGGTTTAGTGCTGGGTGTGCCAGCCCACAGTCACTCATGTCATCTTGGGGGGTTTAGTGCTGGGTGTGCTAGCCCACAGTCACTCATGTCATCTTGGGGGGTTTAGTGCTGGGTGTGCCAGCCCACAGTCACTCATGTCATCTTGGGGGGTTTAGTGCTGGGTGTGCTAGCCCACAGTCACTCATGTCATCTTGGGGGGTTTAGTGCTGGGTGTGCTAGCCCACAGTCACTCATGTGATCTTGGGGGGTTTAGTGCTGGGTGTGCCAGCCCACAGTCACTCATCTCATCTTGGGGGGTTTAGTGATGCATGGGTGTGCCAGCCCACAGTCACTCATGTCATCTTGGGGGGTTTAGTGCTGGGTGTGCCAGCCCACAGTCACTCATGTCATCTTGTGGGGGCTTTATGCTGGGTGTGCTAGCCCACAGTCACTAATGTCATCTTGTGGGGTTTAGTGCTGGGTGTGCTAGCCCACAGTCACTCATGTCATCTTGTGGGGGCTTTATGCTGGGTGTGCTAGCCCACAGTCACTCATGTCTTCTTGTGGGGTTTAGTGCTGGGTGTGCCAGCCCACAGTCACTCATGTCATCTTGGGGGGTTTTAGTGCTGGGTGTGCCAGCCCACAGTCACTCATGTCATCTTGGGGGGTTTAGTGCTGGGTGTGCCAGCCCACAGTCACTCATGTCATCTTGGGGGGTTTAGTGCTGGGTGTGCCAGCCCACACTCACTAATGTCATCTTGGGGGGTTTAGTGCTGGGTGTGCTAGCCCACAGTCACTAATGTCATCTTGGGGGGGGTTTAGTGCTGGGTGTGCTAGCCCACAGTCACTCATGTCATCTTGTGGGGGCTTTATGCTGGGTGTGCCAGCCCACAGTCACTCATGTCATCTTGTGGGGTTTAGTGCTGGGTGTGCCAGCCCACAGTCACTAATGTCATCTTGGGGGGTTTTAGTGCTGGGTGTGCCAGCCAACAGTCACTCATGTCATCTTGGGGGGTTTAGTGCTGGGTGTGCTAGCCCACAGTCACTCATGTCATCTTGGGGGGTTTAGTGCTGGGTGTGCTAGCCCACAGTCACTCATGTCATCTTGGGGGGTTTAGTGCTGGGTGTGCTAGCCCACAGTCACTCATGTCATCTTGTGGGGTTTAGTGCTGGGTGTGCCAGCCCACAGTCACTCATGTCATCTTGGGGGGGGTTTAGTGCTGGGTGTGCCAGCCCACAGTCACTCATGTCATCTTGGGGGGTTTAGTGCTGGGTGTGCCAGCCCACAGTCACTCATGTCATCTTGGGGGGTTTAGTGCTGGGTGTGCCAGCCCACAGTCACTAATGTCATCTTGGGGGGGTTTAGTGCTGGGTGTGCTAGCCCACAGTCACTAATGTCATCTTGGGGGGGGGGGTTTAGTGCTGGGTGTGCTAGCCCACAGTCACTCATGTCATTTTGTGGGGTTTAGTGCTGGGTGTGCCAGCCCACAGTCACTCATGTCATCTTGTGGGGTTTAGTGCTGGGTGTGCCAGCCCACAGTCACTCATGTCATCTTGGGGGGGTTTAGTGCTGGGTGTGCCAGCTCACAGTCACTCATGTCATCTTGTGGGGTTTAGTGCTGGGTGTGCTAGCCCACTGTCACTCATGTCATCTTGGGGGGTTTAGTGCTGGGTGTGCTAGCCCACAGTCACTCATGTCATCTTGGGGGAGGGGGTGTTAGTGCTGGGTGTGCCAGCCCACAGTCACTCTTGTCATCTTGGGGGAGGGGGTGTTAGTGCTGGGTGTGCCAGCCCACAGTCACTCATGTCATCTTGGGGGGTTTAGTGCTGGGTGTGCCACCCCACAGTCACTCATGTCATCTTGGGGGGTTTAGTGCTGGGTGTGCCAGCCCACAGTCACTCATGTCATCTTGGGGGGTTTAGTGCTGGGTGTGCTAGCCCACAGTCACTCATGTCATCTTGGGGGGTTTAGTGCTGGGTGTGCCAGCCCACAGTCACTCATGTCATCTTGGGGGGTTTAGTGCTGGGTGTGCTAGCCCACAGTCACTCATGTCATCTTGGGGGGTTTAGTGCTGGGTGTGCTAGCCCACAGTCACTCATGTGATCTTGGGGGGTTTAGTGCTGGGTGTGCTAGCCCACAGTCACTCATATCATCTTGAGGGGGTTTAGTGCTGGGTGTGCTAGCCCACAGTCACTCATGTCATCTTGGGGGGTTTAGTGCTGGGTGTGCCAGCCCACAGTCACTCATGTCATCTTGGGGGGTTTAGTGCTGGGTGTGCTAGCCCACAGTCACTCATGTCATCTTGGGGGGTTTAGTGCTGGGTGTGCCAGCCCACAGTCACTCATGTCATCTTGGGGGGTTTAGTGCTGGGTGTGCTAGCCCACAGTCACTCATGTCATCTTGGGGGGTTTAGTGCTGGGTGTGCTAGCCCACAGTCACTCATGTGATCTTGGGGGGTTTAGTGCTGGGTGTGCCAGCCCACAGTCACTCATCTCATCTTGGGGGGTTTAGTGATGCATGGGTGTGCCAGCCCACAGTCACTCATGTCATCTTGGGGGGTTTAGTGCTGGGTGTGCCAGCCCACAGTCACTCATGTCATCTTGTGGGGGCTTTATGCTGGGTGTGCTAGCCCACAGTCACTAATGTCATCTTGTGGGGTTTAGTGCTGGGTGTGCTAGCCCACAGTCACTCATGTCATCTTGTGGGGGCTTTATGCTGGGTGTGCTAGCCCACAGTCACTCATGTCTTCTTGTGGGGTTTAGTGCTGGGTGTGCCAGCCCACAGTCACTCATGTCATCTTGGGGGGTTTTAGTGCTGGGTGTGCCAGCCCACAGTCACTCATGTCATCTTGGGGGGTTTAGTGCTGGGTGTGCCAGCCCACAGTCACTCATGTCATCTTGGGGGGTTTAGTGCTGGGTGTGCCAGCCCACACTCACTAATGTCATCTTGGGGGGGTTTAGTGCTGGGTGTGCTAGCCCACAGTCACTAATGTCATCTTGGGGGGGGGGTTTAGTGCTGGGTGTGCTAGCCCACAGTCACTCATGTCATCTTGTGGGGGCTTTATGCTGGGTGTGCCAGCCCACAGTCACTCATGTCATCTTGTGGGGTTTAGTGCTGGGTGTGCCAGCCCACAGTCACTAATGTCATCTTGGGGGGTTTTAGTGCTGGGTGTGCCAGCCAACAGTCACTCATGTCATCTTGGGGGGTTTAGTGCTGGGTGTGCTAGCCCACAGTCACTCATGTCATCTTGGGGGGTTTAGTGCTGGGTGTGCTAGCCCACAGTCACTCATGTCATCTTGGGGGGTTTAGTGCTGGGTGTGCTAGCCCACAGTCACTCATGTCATCTTGTGGGGTTTAGTGCTGGGTGTGCCAGCCCACAGTCACTCATGTCATCTTGGGGGGGGTTTAGTGCTGGGTGTGCCAGCCCACAGTCACTCATGTCATCTTGGGGGGTTTAGTGCTGGGTGTGCCAGCCCACAGTCACTCATGTCATCTTGGGGGGTTTAGTGCTGGGTGTGCCAGCCCACAGTCACTAATGTCATCTTGGGGGGGTTTAGTGCTGGGTGCGCTAGCCCACAGTCACTAATGTCATCTTGGGGGGGGGGGGGTTTAGTGCTGGGTGTGCTAGCCCACAGTCACTCATGTCATTTTGTGGGGTTTAGTGCTGGGTGTGCCAGCCCACAGTCACTCATGTCATCTTGTGGGGTTTAGTGCTGGGTGTGCCAGCCCACAGTCACTCATGTCATCTTGGGGGGGTTTAGTGCTGGGTGTGCCAGCTCACAGTCACTCATGTCATCTTGTGGGGTTTAGTGCTGGGTGTGCTAGCCCACTGTCACTCATGTCATCTTGGGGGGTTTAGTGCTGGGTGTGCTAGCCCACAGTCACTCATGTCATCTTGGGGGAGGGGGTGTTAGTGCTGGGTGTGCCAGCCCACAGTCACTCTTGTCATCTTGGGGGAGGGGGTGTTAGTGCTGGGTGTGCCAGCCCACAGTCACTCATGTCATCTTGGGGGGTTTAGTGCTGGGTGTGCCAGCCCACAGTCACTCATGTCATCTTGGGGGGTTTAGTGCTGGGTGTGCCAGCCCACAGTCACTCATGTCATCTTGGGGGGTTTAGTGCTGGGTGTGCTAGCCCACAGTCACTCATGTCATCTTGGGGGGTTTAGTGCTGGGAGTGCCAGCCCACAGTCACTCATGTCATCTTGGGGGGTTTAGTGCTGGGTGTGCTAGCCCACAGTCACTCATGTCATCTTGGGGGGTTTAGTGCTGGGTGTGCTAGCCCACAGTCACTCATGTGATCTTGGGGGGTTTAGTGCTGGGTGTGCCAGCCCACAGTCACTCATCTCATCTTGGGGGGTTTAGTGATGGGTGTGCCAGCCCACAGTCACTCATGTCATCTTGGGGGGTTTAGTGCTGGGTGTGCCAGCCCACAGTCACTCATGTCATCTTGTGGGGGCTTTATGCTGGGTGTGCTAGCCCACAGTCACTCATGTCATCTTGGGGGGTTTATTGCTGGGAGTGCCAGCCCACAGTCACTCATGTCATCTTGTGGGGGCTTTATGCTGGGTGTGCTAGCCCACAGTCACTAATGTCATCTTGTGGGGTTTAGTGCTGGGTGTGCTAGCCCACAGTCACTCATGTCATCTTGTGGGGGCTTTATGCTGGGTGTGCTAGCCCACAGTCACTCATGTCATCTTGTGGGGTTTAGTGCTGGGTGTGCCAGCCCACAGTCACTCATGTCATCTTGGGGGGTTTTAGTGCTGGGTGTGCCAGCCCACAGTCACTCATGTCATCTTGGGGGGTTTAGTGCTGGGTGTGCCAGCCCACAGTCACTCATGTCATCTTGGGGGGTTTAGTGCTGGGTGTGCCAGCCCACACTCACTAATGTCATCTTGGGGGGGTTTAGTGCTGGGTGTGCTAGCCCACAGTCACTAATGTCATCTTGGGGGGGGGGGTTTAATGCTGGGTGTGCTAGCCCACAGTCACTCATGTCATCTTGTGGGGGCTTTATGCTGGGTGTGCCAGCCCACAGTCACTCATGTCATCTTGTGGGGTTTAGTGCTGGGTGTGCCAGCCCACAGTCACTCATGTCATCTTGGGGGGGTTTAGTGCTGGGTGTGCCAGCCCACAGTCACTCATGTCATCTTGGGGGGTTTAGTGCTGGGTGTGCTAGCCCACAGTCACTCATGTCATCTTGGGGGGTTTAGTGCTGGGTGTGCTAGCCCACAGTCACTCATGTCATCTTGGGGGGTTTAGTGCTGGGTGTGCTAGCCCACAGTCACTCATGTCATCTTGTGGGGTTTAGTGCTGGGTGTGCCAGCCCACAGTCACTCATGTCATCTTGGGGGGGTTTAGTGCTGGGTGTGCCAGCCCACAGTCACTCATGTCATCTTGGGGGGTTTAGTGCTGGGTGTGCCAGCCCACAGTCACTCATGTCATCTTGGGGGGTTTAGTGCTGGGTGTGCCAGCCCACAGTCACTAATGTCATCTTGGGGGGTTTAGTGCTGGGTGTGCCAGCCCACAGTCACTCATGTCATCTTGTGGGGGCTTTATGCTGGGTGTGCTAGCCCACAGTCACTAATGTCATCTTGTGGGGTTTAGTGCTGGGTGTGCTAGCCCACAGTCACTCATGTCATCTTGTGGGGGCTTTATGCTGGGTGTGCTAGCCCACAGTCACTCATGTCTTCTTGTGGGGTTTAGTGCTGGGTGTGCCAGCCCACAGTCACTCATGTCATCTTGGGGGGTTTTAGTGCTGGGTGTGCCAGCCCACAGTCACTCATGTCATCTTGGGGGGTTTAGTGCTGGGTGTGCCAGCCCACAGTCACTCATGTCATCTTGGGGGGTTTAGTGCTGGGTGTGCCAGCCCACACTCACTAATGTCATCTTGGGGGGGTTTAGTGCTGGGTGTGCAAGCCCACAGTCACTAATGTCATCTTGGGGGGGGTTTAGTGCTGGGTGTGCTAGCCCACAGTCACTCATGTCATCTTGTGGGGGCTTTATGCTGGGTGTGCCAGCCCACAGTCACTCATGTCATCTTGTGGGGTTTAGTGCTGGGTGTGCCAGCCCACAGTCACTAATGTCATCTTGGGGGGTTTTAGTGCTGGGTGTGCCAGCCAACAGTCACTCATGTCATCTTGGGGGGTTTAGTGCTGGGTGTGCTAGCCCACAGTCACTCATGTCATCTTGGGGGGTTTAGTGCTGGGTGTGCTAGCCCACAGTCACTCATGTCATCTTGGGGGGTTTAGTGCTGGGTGTGCTAGCCCACAGTCACTCATGTCATCTTGTGGGGTTTAGTGCTGGGTGTGCCAGCCCACAGTCACTCATGTCATCTTGGGGGGGGTTTAGTGCTGGGTGTGCCAGCCCACAGTCACTCATGTCATCTTGGGGGGTTTAGTGCTGGGTGTGCCAGCCCACAGTCACTCATGTCATCTTGGGGGGTTTAGTGCTGGGTGTGCCAGCCCACAGTCACTAATGTCATCTTGGGGGGGTTTAGTGCTGGGTGTGCTAGCCCACAGTCACTAATGTCATCTTGGGGGGGGGGGGTTTAGTGCTGGGTGTGCTAGCCCACAGTCACTCATGTCATTTTGTGGGGTTTAGTGCTGGGTGTGCCAGCCCACAGTCACTCATGTCATCTTGTGGGGTTTAGTGCTGGGTGTGCCAGCCCACAGTCACTCATGTCATCTTGGGGGGGTTTAGTGCTGGGTGTGCCAGCTCACAGTCACTCATGTCATCTTGTGGGGTTTAGTGCTGGGTGTGCTAGCCCACTGTCACTCATGTCATCTTGGGGGGTTTAGTGCTGGGTGTGCTAGCCCACAGTCACTCATGTCATCTTGGGGGAGGGGGTGTTAGTGCTGGGTGTGCCAGCCCACAGTCACTCTTGTCATCTTGGGGGAGGGGGTGTTAGTGCTGGGTGTGCCAGCCCACAGTCACTCATGTCATCTTGGGGGGTTTAGTGCTGGGTGTGCCAGCCCACAGTCACTCATGTCATCTTGGGGGGTTTAGTGCTGGGTGTGCCAGCCCACAGTCACTCATGTCATCTTGGGGGGTTTAGTGCTGGGTGTGCTAGCCCACAGTCACTCATGTCATCTTGGGGGGTTTAGTGCTGGGAGTGCCAGCCCACAGTCACTCATGTCATCTTGGGGGGTTTAGTGCTGGGTGTGCTAGCCCACAGTCACTCATGTCATCTTGGGGGGTTTAGTGCTGGGTGTGCTAGCCCACAGTCACTCATGTGATCTTGGGGGGTTTAGTGCTGGGTGTGCCAGCCCACAGTCACTCATCTCATCTTGGGGGGTTTAGTGATGGGTGTGCCAGCCCACAGTCACTCATGTCATCTTGGGGGGTTTAGTGCTGGGTGTGCCAGCCCACAGTCACTCATGTCATCTTGTGGGGGCTTTATGCTGGGTGTGCTAGCCCACAGTCACTCATGTCATCTTGGGGGGTTTATTGCTGGGAGTGCCAGCCCACAGTCACTCATGTCATCTTGTGGGGGCTTTATGCTGGGTGTGCTAGCCCACAGTCACTAATGTCATCTTGTGGGGTTTAGTGCTGGGTGTGCTAGCCCACAGTCACTCATGTCATCTTGTGGGGGCTTTATGCTGGGTGTGCTAGCCCACAGTCACTCATGTCATCTTGTGGGGTTTAGTGCTGGGTGTGCCAGCCCACAGTCACTCATGTCATCTTGGGGGGTTTTAGTGCTGGGTGTGCCAGCCCACAGTCACTCATGTCATCTTGGGGGGTTTAGTGCTGGGTGTGCCAGCCCACAGTCACTCATGTCATCTTGGGGGGTTTAGTGCTGGGTGTGCCAGCCCACACTCACTAATGTCATCTTGGGGGGGTTTAGTGCTGGGTGTGCTAGCCCACAGTCACTAATGTCATCTTGGGGGGGGGGTTTAATGCTGGGTGTGCTAGCCCACAGTCACTCATGTCATCTTGTGGGGGCTTTATGCTGGGTGTGCCAGCCCACAGTCACTCATGTCATCTTGTGGGGTTTAGTGCTGGGTGTGCCAGCCCACAGTCACTCATGTCATCTTGGGGGGTTTTAGTGCTGGGTGTGCCAGCCCACAGTCACTCATGTCATCTTGGGGGGTTTAGTGCTGGGTGTGCTAGCCCACAGTCACTCATGTCATCTTGGGGGGTTTAGTGCTGGGTGTGCTAGCCCACAGTCACTCATGTCATCTTGGGGGGTTTAGTGCTGGGTGTGCTAGCCCACAGTCACTCATGTCATCTTGTGGGGTTTAGTGCTGGGTGTGCCAGCCCACAGTCACTCATGTCATCTTGGGGGGGGGGTGCTGGGTGTGCCAGCCCACAGTCACTCATGTCATCTTGGGGGGTTTAGTGCTGGGTGTGCCAGCCCACAGTCACTCATGTCATCTTGGGGGGTTTAGTGCTGGGTGTGCCAGCCCACAGTCACTAATGTCATCTTGGGGGGGTTTAGTGCTGGGTGTGCTAGCCCACAGTCACTAATGTCATCTTGGGGGGGGGGGTTTAGTGCTGGGTGTGCTAGCCCACAGTCACTCATGTCATTTTGTGGGGTTTAGTGCTGGGTGTGCCAGCCCACAGTCACTCATGTCATCTTGTGGGGTTTAGTGCTGGGTGTGCCAGCCCACAGTCACTCATGTCATCTTGGGGGGGGTTTAGTGCTGGGTGTGCCAGCCCACAGTCACTCATGTCATCTTGTGGGGTTTAGTGCTGGGTGTGCTAGCCCACAGTCACTCATGTCATCTTGGGGGGTTTAGTGCTGGGTGTGCTAGCCCACAGTCACTCATGTCATCTTGGGGGAGGGGGTGTTAGTGCTGGGTGTGCCAGCCCACAGTCACTCTTGTCATCTTGGGGGAGGGGGTGTTAGTGCTGGGTGTGCCAGCCCACAGTCACTCATGTCATCTTGGGGGGTTTAGTGCTGGGTGTGCCAGCCCACAGTCACTCATGTCATCTTGGGGGGTTTAGTGCTGGGTGTGCCAGCCCACAGTCACTCATGTCATCTTGGGGGGTTTAGTGCTGGGTGTGCTAGCCCACAGTCACTCATGTCATCTTGGGGGATTTAGTGCTGGGTGTGCCAGCCCACAGTCACTCATGTCATCTTGGGGGGTTTAGTGCTGGGTGTGCTAGCCCACAGTCACTCATGTCATCTTGGGGGGTTTAGTGCTGGGTGTGCTAGCCCACAGTCACTCATGTCATCTTGGGGGGTTTAGTGCTGGGTGTGCCAGCCCACAGTCACTCATCTCATCTTGGGGGGTTTAGTGCTGGGTGTGCCAGCCCACAGTCACTCATGTCATCTTGGGGGGTTTAGTGCTGGGTGTGCCAGCCCACAGTCACTCATGTCATCTTGTGGGGGCTTTATGCTGGGTGTGCTAGCCCACAGTCACTCATGTCATCTTGGGGGGTTTATTGCTGGGAGTGCCAGCCCACAGTCACTCATGTCATCTTGTGGGGGCTTTATGCTGGGTGTGCTAGCCCACAGTCACTAATGTCATCTTGTGGGGTTTAGTGCTGGGTGTGCTAGCCCACAGTCACTCATGTCATCTTGTGGGGGCTTTATGCTGGGTGTGCTAGCCCACAGTCACTCATGTCATCTTGTGGGGTTTAGTGCTGGGTGTGCCAGCCCACAGTCACTCATGTCATCTTGGGGGGGTTTAGTGCTGGGTGTGCCAGCCCACAGTCACTCATGTCATCTTGGGGGGTTTAGTGCTGGGTGTGCCAGCCCACAGTCACTCATGTCATCTTGGGGGGTTTAGTGCTGGGTGTGCCAGCCCACACTCACTAATGTCATCTTGGGGGGGTTTAGTGCTGGGTGTGCTAGCCCACAGTCACTAATGTCATCTTGGGGGGGGTTTAATGCTGGGTGTGCTAGCCCACAGTCACTCATGTCATCTTGTGGGGGCT
This sequence comes from Procambarus clarkii, assembly GCF_040958095.1. Taxonomy (NCBI): domain Eukaryota; kingdom Metazoa; phylum Arthropoda; class Malacostraca; order Decapoda; family Cambaridae; genus Procambarus; species Procambarus clarkii. Next base: position 841,119 of record NC_091212.1, on the reverse strand, counting down.
TTATGCTGGGTGTGCCAGCCCACAGTCACTCATGTCATCTTGGGGGGGGGTTAGTGCTGGGTGTGCCAGCCCACAGTCACTCATGTCATCTTGGGGGGTTTTAGTGCTGGGTGTGCCAGCCCACAGTCACTCATGTCATCTTGGGGGGTTTAGTGCTGGGTGTGCTAGCCCACAGTCACTCATGTCATCTTGGGGGGTTTAGTGCTGGGTGTGCTAGCCCACAGTCACTCATGTCATCTTGGGGGGTTTAGTGCTGGGTGTGCTAGCCCACAGTCACTCATGTCATCTTGTGGGGTTTAGTGCTGGGTGTGCCAGCCCACAGTCACTCATGTCATCTTGGGGGGGGTTTAGTGCTGGGTGTGCCAGCCCACAGTCACTCATGTCATCTTGGAGGGTTTAGTGCTGGGTGTGCCAGCCCACAGTCACTCATGTCATCTTGGGGGGTTTAGTGCTGGGTGTGCCAGCCCACAGTCACTAATGTCATCTTGGGGGGGTTTAGTGCTGGGTGTGCTAGCCCACAGTCACTAATGTCATCTTGGGGGGGGGGGGTTTAGTGCTGGGTGTGCTAGCCCACAGTCACTCATGTCATTTTGTGGGGTTTAGTGCTGGGTGTGCCAGCCCACAGTCACTCATGTCATCTTGTGGGGTTTAGTGCTGGGTGTGCCAGCCCACAGTCACTCATGTCATCTTGGGGGGGTTTAGTGCTGGGTGTGCCAGCCCACAGTCACTCATGTCATCTTGTGGGGTTTAGTGCTGGGTGTGCTAGCCCACAGTCACTCATGTCATCTTGGGGGGTTTAGTGCTGGGTGTGCTAGCCCACAGTCACTCATGTCATCTTGGGGGAGGGGGTGTTAGTGCTGGGTGTGCCAGCCCACAGTCACTCTTGTCATCTTGGGGGAGGGGGTGTTAGTGCTGGGTGTGCCAGCCCACAGTCACTCATGTGATCTTGGGGGGTTTAGTGCTGGGTGTGCCAGCCCACAGTCACTCATGTCATCTTGGGGGGTTTAGTGCTGGGTGTGCCAGCCCACAGTCACTCATGTCATCTTGTGGGGTTTAGTGCTGGGTGTGCTAGCCCACAGACACTCATGTCATCTTGGGGGGTTTAGTGCTGGGTGTGCTAGCCCACAATCACTAATGTCATCTTGTGGGGTTTAGTGCTGGGTGTGCTAGCCCACAGTCACTCATGTCGTCTTGGGGGAGGGGGTGTTAGTGCTGGGTATGCTAGCCCACAGTCACTCATGTCATCTTGGGGGGTTTAGTGCTGGATGTGCCAGCCCACAGTCACTCATGTCATCTTGGGGGGTTTAGTGCTGGGTGTGCTAGCCCACAGTCACTAATGTCATCTTGGGGGGTTTAGTGATGGGTGTGCCAGCCCACAGTCACTAATGTCATTTTGGGGGGTTTAGTGCTGGGTGTGCCAGCCCACAGTCACTCATGTCATCTTGGGGGGTTTAGTGCTGGGTGTGCTAGCCCACAGTCACTCATGTCATCTTGGGGGGTTTAGTGCTGGGTATGCTAGCCCACAGTCACTCATGTCATCTTGGGGGGTTTAGTGCTGGGTGTGCCAGCCCACAGTCACTCATCTCATCTTGGGGGGTTTAGTGCTGGGTGTGCCAGCCCACAGTCACTCATGTCATCTTGGGGGGTTTAGTGCTGGGTGTGCCAGCCCACAGTCACTCATGTCATCTTGGGGGGTTTAGTGCTGGGTGTGCTAGCCCACAGTCACTCATGTCATCTTGGGGGGTTTAGTGCTGGGTGTGCTAGCCCACAGTCACTAATGTCATCTTGGGGGGTTTAGTGCTGGGTGTGCTAGCCCACAGTCACTCATGTCATCTTGGGGGGTTTAGTGCTGGGTGTGCTAGCCCACAGTCACTCATGTCATCTTGGGGGGTTTAGTGCTGGGTGTGCCAGCCCAGTCACTCATGTCATCTTGTGGGCGGAAGGAGGTCTTAGTGCTTCGAAAAAGGATCACAGGTCGCCTGTCAAACTCCTATGTCACTCATCTACTCATAAGGTTGCCAGCTGGGTTAGTAGCTCTGCATCCCAGCAATGCAGTTCAGTATTTAAACTCTGTGTGGCCAGACAATGATATATTACCATGCTAACAGTGTTGATTCAGTATTACCAGCCTAGGGTACGTTTTCATAAATAACAGTGTACTCAAATATTGCCAGTCACAAGGATATTTTCCATAATATAAATAATAATGATCATAGTGTGGTGCATACAGTATCACTTATATAATGCTCAAAGAGAGAGAGATGGAGGGTGCACACAAACACATCAGTAAAATAATATGAGGTTTACTGACGAAAACGTGAATAAGCATATATGGAAATAACACATGGGTGAATATATGAAATAGATGATCTGGAGAACGTTGGCAGCTCCCCTCTCGCCACCTCTGGCAATTCGATCAGCTGGGCAAATTTAAATTAGGGACTCAGAACATCTCGAAGGGGGGGGGGGGGCGGCTCCGTTGGCGCCGTCCTCTCGGTCACCAACTGCCACACTCGATCCCACGCTGTCTTCTCCAGGAGTAGAAATGCTGGCTGGCCTACAGCCTACTATAATACTAACATAATACAAAATATACTAATGATATATATATATATATATTATATATATATATATATATATATATATATATATATATATGTCGTACCTAGTAGCCAGAACTCCCTTTTTGGCCTACTATTCAAGGCCCGATTTGCCTAATAAGCCAAGTTTTCCTGAATTAATATATTTTTTCTAATTTTTTTCTTATGAAATGATAAAGCTACCCATTTCATTATGTATGAGGTCAATTTTTTTTTATTGAAGTTAAAATTAACGTAGATATATGACCAAACCTAACCAACCCTACCTAACCTAACCTAACCCATCTTTATAGGTTAGGTTAGGTTAGGTAGCCGAAAACGTTAGGTTAGGTTAGGTTAGGTAGGTTAGGTTGTCGAAAAAACATTAATTCATGAAAACTAGGCTTATTAGGCAAATCGGGCCATGCATAGTAGGCTGAGAAGTGAGTTCTGGCTACTAGGTACGACATATATATATATATATATATATATATATATATATATATATATATATATATATATATATATATATATATATATATATATATATATATATGTCGTACCTAGTAGCCAGAACGCACTTCTCAGCCTACTATGCAAGGCCCGATTTGCCTATTAAGCCAAGTTTTCCTGAATTAATATATTTTCTCTATTTTTTTTCTTATGAAATGATAAAGCTACCCATTTCATTATGTATGAGGTCATTTTTTTTCTATTGGAGTCGAAATTAACGTAGATATATGACCGAACCTAACCAACCCTACCTAACCTAACCTAACCTATCTTTATAGGTTAGGTTAGGTAACCAAAAAAGTTAGGTTAGGTTAGGTAGGTTAGGTAGTCGAAAAACAATTAATTCATGAAAACTTGGCTTATTAGGCAAATTGGGCCTTGCATAGTAGGCTGAGAAGTGCGTTCTGGCTACTAGGTACGACATATATATATGTCGTACCTAGTAGCCAGAACGCACTTCTCAGCCTACTATTCAAGGCCCGATTTGCCTAATAAGCCAAGTTTTCATGAATTAATTGTTTTTCGACAACCTAACCAACCTACCTAACCTAACCTAACCTACCTTTTTCGGCTACCTAACCTAACCTAACCTATAAAGATAGGTTAGGTTAGGTTAGGTAGGGTTGGTTAGGTTCGGTCATATATCTACGTTAATTTTAACTCCAATAAAATAAAATTAACATCATACATAATGAAATGGGTAACTTTATCATTTCATATGAAAAAAATTAGAGAAAATATATTAATTCAGAAAACTTGGCTTATTAGGCAAATCGGGCCTTGCATAGTAGGCTGAGAAGTGCGTTCTGGCTACTAGGTACGACATATATATATATATATATATATATATATATATATATATATATATATATATATATATATATATATATATATATATATATATTGGACATTGTCTTCTGTGTTGGCATCGATATGTTCTTGTCTTGTCCTTACTCTCATGGTGGGTAGAGTAAATAGTTCAAACTATTTACTATATTATTTCAAACTAGAACTATTTACTCTACCCACCATGACAGTAAGGACAAGACAAGAACATATATATATATATATACATACATACATACATACATATATATGTTCTTGGCTTACGAAGCCTAGTCATCAAGGGGCAATGGAAGGGAAATAATGAGCTATCTTAATCACTTCTGTCTATCGACGTCTGTCCTCCGATGGTAGAAGGTATACGGTCCTCAGGTCGCTCCTCGGCGTTCCGGTTGCGTGTCACAGGTCCTCAGGCATCATGGAGAAATCGCGTTTTTGCCGTACCTTATCCCTGGATTCAGGTTTTTCAAGCTAGTCCAACAATGGTCACTGAGCATGCCACTATCCACACTCGCTCCTTCAACGAGACATTTTCTCTTGTATCCGGATGCAGTGTCTTCCCTCCAGAACTTCAATAGATGTGACCCAATCACTACAGCACTGCACGTCATACCAGGGCGGGACTCGCAAGGCACCAGAACTTGCCCTCTCTGCATCGCCGCTGACCTTCCGTTGCCGACTAATAGCCACGAGTACTTGGCACGTCTTTGCCCACTAAACTCGGCTACTTTGAACTTCTCAGGAGCACCTATTCCTCTGCGACAGTGGTAGACTACGATGGCTGCTCAAATCCACTGAGCGAGGTTTCCAGAACCTCAAATCTCAAGAGCTCATTTATGCATTTCCGCATAGATGCCTGTATAAGTATAAATGCAACACCTGTGACAGGTAAAACTGTGCTTTTCATGAAAAACAGCGCCATCTGTTGCATGTAAGAGCAACACACATGCTATACTGAATATGTTACAGTTCCACTTCAATGTTTCTGATTACATTGATAAATTGAATTTTCATAGATTTTGATTTATTTTCATTTTGATTTAATTATTTTGTGTGAGTTGCATTGGAATTGAGCTGTATTGTTTTCCATACCGTTCATTTCGTGTGTATAGTTTATTTTTTTATTTTTTCATATTTTCATTTCATTTTTAACTGTTTTTCATATATTTCAGTGATGGGAACATCAGATCACTTGATGTTCCCAATTTTCTGATGGGAAAATCAGACCATTGGGGAAGGCATCGGACGAGGGAGTGGGGAATGGTGGGGATGAAGAGGGGACGGAGGAGTTTGGGATGGTGGGGACGAGGGGATGGGGGAATGAAGAATGGTGGGGAGGACAATGAGACAGGTGAGTGGGGCATGGTGGGAAGGAAGAGGGTATGCTGGAGTGGGGAATGGTGGGGAAGGACGAGGAGATGGGTGAGGGCGAATGGTGGGGAGGACTGGGAGACACGGGAAGGTTGCTGTGGCTCAGCAACGCACATGCATTGCTGAGCCACAGCAACCCGTAGCCGGGTACTGCTAGTTATTATTAAAACTAGAATCTTCCTCCCTAAGTCCCCATCCCCTTCCGGCCCGTTGGCGTCGTGAGGGGGCTTGGTGGACGGCTGCCGGAGTGTGATGCTCCGTTGGGCAGTCCTCTGTCCTTTTCTGGCCTTGCACTCCTGCTGCTGTCTTCTCCAATTGTGCCGGATCGCTTTTCCTTTTCCTTATGTTTCGTTTTTCTCCCCCCTCTTCTCCTATCTGCTTGTCGTTTCCTGCCGACCTTTTGCTTGTTTTGGATTATTTCTTTGGACTTTTTCTATTTTGACGCCCGGGTGCTTGAGGAGGCATACTCTTGCACCCGTAGAACTGTAGTACCCGACGTCTCGAGCGAGGGGAACCTTTTATTGTCAATCCCCCTTTCGTCTCTGAACCCGATCTCGATGGACTGACGGTTCTTAAGGTGGCGTTTGTGGGGCGTATACTCACGACGCACCCCTAGGGGGCCCCGGCATGATCGGCGATAGCTTCCTGTTGGGTGTCCTGCCTCTAATTGTGGCTCCATGGTGGGTATGGGGGCACATTCGTGGATGAATTTGTCACTTTTCGTCTCTATGTCGTTGAATGTTTCCGTTGTACCCTCTCAGGCTCGTGGGGTGGGCGACCAAGCCCCCGAGTCGGCCTGTATTGGAAGACCAGGCTCTGTAGCTCCCGCTGCGTTGGGCCCCGACCTTGCTCCTCCTTTGACCATCCTGACTTCTTCCCCCAGCTCCCCTCCCTCCTCTGAGGTTGGGTCGAGCCTCCAGCCCCCAGTGGTGACCACTTCGTCCCCTGGTGTGGCTAAGTCTTTCGTTGTGACTACTGCGCCTTTTGACCCCTCTCTCTCTAGGGGTTCTCAACGCCGTTCGCGCCCCAACCGCACTCGCTCGATTCCTTCCCGTGCTGATGCGTATCAGGCCTTGTTTGGTCCTGCTTCATGGGCCAAATACTTTGATCTCCTCCCTCTTGATTCTGCGCCTCCTGACGATTTCTCCCTCCATCGGCATCTTGTAGATTCCGTGGATGCGTGTGTTACTTTCAACCCCACTCGTCTCGGTACACGTGTCGTTGCTGCTCCTTCTCAGGATGCGGCTTCCCGCTTGGCTGCCTTGTCTTGCCTTGGCGAGATCCCTGTTCGGGTCTCCAAGAACGTTCAGATGAATTCCAGTGTTGGCACTATTCTCCTCCCACCCCATGTTGCAACCGGTGTTCGGAATCTGCAGGATTGCCACGATGATATTCGGCATATCCTTGATGCCCAAGGCCATTCTGTCCTCCAGGTTGACTCGTTTACTCGTCCCCCTCGTGGTCGTCGCCGTCAACCCTTTCGCGTTGTGAAAATCACCTTTGATGGTAGGACCCTTCCATCCTCTGTCATTCTTGCTGGTGCTAGGTGCTCTGTCCAGGAGTATATTCCTTCTCCTCGACTTTGTAATAAGTGCTTGAGGTTTGGGCATGGTGCCCTCCGCTGCTCTGGGACTGTCTCTCTCTGTCCTTTGTGTGGGAGTGAAGATTACTCTAAGTCGGAGTGCACTTCTCCCCAAGCTCGCTGCCTCAACTGCGGTGAGGCCCATCCTACGTTCTCCCGTGCCTGTGTCCATTACAAGCTTGAGGCGGCCGTCCTTAACCTGAAGCACCGGGAGCGTTTGTCTTTTCCTGAGGCGAGGCGCCAAGTTCGCCGGCTCCCGCCTTATACTAACATCTCTTATGCTCGCGTGTTGTGCTCTTCCTCTCCTCGTCCTTCCCCCCTTCCTCAGACTCTCAACCGTTTCCGGGCCTTGGACCCTGATACGCCCACTGCCCCCTCCTCTGTTCCTTTGAGTTCTTTCCCGAGGGGTCCCCCTCCAGGTCCTCTGTCTGGGGTTCCCCTTTCTTTCAACCCGGTCTGTCATGTCTCCTGTGTCTTCTTCCTCGTCCCCCTCCGATCCTCCTTCCCATCCTCTTCCTCCATCTATCGGCTCTCCCCGCCGCCTGTCGGAGCAGGCGGATGTCCATCGCTCTCCTAACGGCCGTCGTGTGTGCTCTCGTTCGGCTTCTCCTGTTGAGACACTGGAATCCGTTGCCCGGTACGTAGTTGCTGGGACACCTGTCTCTTTAAGTCAGAAGCGTAAGCCTGGCTCCTCTCCTTCCTCTTCCCCGGCGGGTAAGAAGGCTTCGCTTTCTTCCTTAGCTCCTACTTCTGGCTCTGTTGCTCCTTCCCCTCCCGTTTCAGTGGTTGCGCCCCCTGTTCCTGCTATGGAGGTTTCTTTGGCCCCTGCTTCCCTTTCGGTTGCTGCTCTTGCTGGGGTGCGCTCCCCTCTTTCTACTCCCCCTCTTCCTACTGCTGTCTTTGACTGCTCCTCTCCGTTGTCTCCTCCTCTTCCTCCTCCTCCTCCGGACCCCGCCCGCCCACCTCTGATCTGTTCTCCCGGTTTTTTTTCCGTTTCTGTTCTCCCTCCGTCTTTGCTCAGTTTACCCATGCCCCCTAACCCTGACTTTGCTGACCCTGATCCCGACCCTGATATTCTTTAACGTGCTCTGTTGCTCTTTCACCTTTGTTTCTTCCTTGTTCTCTGTTTTTGTCCTTTCTCTTCTCGTCGTTGTCCATTCTTCAATGGGACGTTCGAGGTTATTACGCCAATTTCCTCGAACTCCAACTTCTGATTTCGCGGTTTTCGCCCCTTTGTGTCTGTCTCCAGGAGCCAATGCTTGGTGCTCGTCCTGGTCGTTTTCGTGGCTATTCCTTTCTCTCCCTCCCCCAGCCATTGCTGGGGCTTCTAATTCTTCTGCTCTCTTGATTCGTGCAGATGTTCCCTTTGTTCCTTTACTTTTTCCTTCGCCTCTCCATTGTTCTGCTGCTCGTATCTTTGTGGGGAAATGGTACACAGTTTGTTCCATTTATCTCCCCCCGAGTGTCCCGCTCTCTCTTCCTGATTTGAAACACCTCCTAGACTCCTTGCCGGAGCCTGTGCTCCTGCTGGTTGACTTCAATTGTCGTCATTCTCTTTGGGGTGACGTTCTGACGAATACCCGGGGTCGCCTCCTTGAGCCGTTTCTCCTATCTTCTTCCCTGTCTCTTCTGAATTCTGGTGAGCCCACTCATTTGGACTCTCGGACTCGCACCCTTTCTTGTCTTGATCTTTCTCTCTGCTCTTCTTCTCTTTACTTAGATTTCACGTGGCAGGTTCTTGATGACCTCCATGGAAGTGATCATTTCCCCATCCTTGTTTCCTTTTTCTCTTTTCGCCCTTCCCTCTCTTTCCCTAGGTGGCAGTTTGCTAAGGCAGACTGGACCCTATTTACCCTCAGTGCTGCTCTCTCTGACCTCTCCCTTCTGCCTCTCTCTCGCGCTCTCCTCCTTTTTCATGACACTGTCTTCAACGCTGCCCTCCGCTCTATTCCTCGCTCTTCCTCTCGGGGTCCACGGAAGTGCGTTCCCTGGTGGAATGCGGACTGTGCTCGGGCTGTCCACTGTAAGCGTGCAGCCTGGAAGAGGCACCGCCGTAGGCAGACGACCGATTCTTTTCTTTTCTTTCGGAAAGCGAGTGCGGTGGCCCGTAGGGCCATCCGTACGGCTAAACGTGAATGTTGGGCATCTTATGTCTCAACAATTACGTCCGAAACCCCTCTGGCCCAGATCTGGAAGCGTATCCGCAAGATAGCGGGTAAGTTCGTTCCCGATGTTTCACCGGTCCTTCACCTCCATGATACTCTTGTTGCGGACCCGTTGCAGGTCGCTTCCGAACTGGGTTCCCACTTTTCTTCTGTTAGCTCTGGTCTTCATCTTCCCCAATCTTTCCTTCTTCGTAAACCTGTCCTTGAGTCTCGTCCTTTAGATTTCTGCACTCATCTTCAGCTTCCCTATAATGATCCCTTCTCTCTCTCTGAACTTCGTTCTGCCCTGGCCCTCTGCGGTTCTACGGCGGCGGGCTCCGATGGTATTCATTATGAGATGCTTCGCCATCTCCCTCCGAGCACGTCTCAGTATTTACTGAGTCTGTATAATCGGATCTGGGAGTCGTCGTCAGTCCCTGAGGACTGGCTCGATGCCGTTGTCCTCCCTGTTCGCAAACCGGGGTCTCTGGGTACTTCCCCTAAGGACTTTTGCCCTATTGCTCTCACGAGTTGTGTCTGCAAACTCTTTGAACGTATGGTTAACGCTCGTCTGATGTGGTTCCTGGAACACCATCACCTTCTCTCCCCTTCTCAATTTGGTTTCCGCAAGTGCCGCAGCACGACAGATGTCCTGGTGAACTTGGAGGTCTATATTCGTACTGCTTTTGCTGCGAAGACCTCCGTTGTTGCCGTCCTTTTTGACCTGGAAAAGGCTTACGACACCACTTGGCGTTATCATATCCTATCTCAACTTCATTCTTTTGGCCTTCGTGGTCATCTCCCTCTCTTTCTCCGCAGCTTCCTCTCTCGTCGTTCCTTTCGGGTGCGCCTTGGTACCGCTCTCTCTCCCTCTTTTCAGCAATACGAAGGTGTGCCCCAGGGTAGTGTTCTGAGCACTACTCTTTTTCTGGTTGCCCTCAATGGTCTTCTTTCCTCTCTTCCTTCTGGTGTCTTCTCCGCTCTCTATGTCGATGATCTTACCCTTTGTTGTCAGGGTGATGATTCGCCTCTCCTTCAACGCCGGCTTCAACTTGCAATTGATGCCGTGTCGTCTTGGGCCACTGATCATGGCTTCAAGTTCTCTACTTCTAAGACTTGTGCCATGACATTTACGAGGAAACGGGTTGTTCTTCGTCCCTCTTTGTCACTTTATGGTCATCCCCTTGAATACAAAGATTCCACGAAGCTTTTGGGGTTATTCCTTGACACTCGTTTGTCTTGGTCTCCCCATATCTCTTACCTCCGTGTTGAGTGCTCTAAGGCCCTTACCCTCCTTCGGGTCTTGTCCCATACTTCTTGGGGGGCAGATAGGCGCACTGTCCTTGCTTTACATTCCTCTCTCGTCCTGTCTAAGCTCGATTATGGTTGCCCTGCTTACTCGTCTGCTTCTCCTTCTACTCTTCGCCGTCTTGATGCTTTGCACCATACTGGGTTGCGCCTCAGTTCTGGTGCCTTTCGTTCGACTCCCGTCCTTAGCTTGTATGTTGACACTGGCCTCCTGTCTCTCCAGGACCGCCGTGATCGCTACTGTCTTCGCTATCTTGCGCGGTCCTTGCAACATCCTTCCTCTCGCCTCTGTCGTGCTTTAACTTTTACCCCTCCTGCGGTTCCTGTTCCTCTTCACCACCTCCCTCTTTCTGTCCGGTTATCTCGCCTGCAGGATTCTCTTTCCGTTCGTATTTCTGATGTTTCTCCTCGTGTTGTTCCTTCTTTGCCCCCGTGGAGGGTCCCTCTTCCGCGGTTTTGTACATCCTTGACCCGTATCACTAAAGCTTTTACCCCTCCTACGGTTCTAAAACGCCTTTTCCTCGAGCACTTTTCTTCTCACTCCCGCTCCGTTTCTGTCTTCACCGATGGGTCTAAGTCAGCGGACGGTGTTGGCTACTCTGTTGTTTTTCCTGATCGCACTTATATGTGTCGCTTGCCTCCGGAGACTAGCATCTTTACAGCGGAACTTTATGCTATTCTCTATGCTCTTCGCCTCCTACTTTCTCGTTGTCAGTCTTCCTTTGTAGTTGTTGACTCTCGTAGTGCCCTCATGGCTCTCGGGTCCTTTAATCCAGTTCATCCAGTGGTTGTCGAGATCCAGCATTGGCTGTTTCTCGTTCACAGTAAATTTAAGTCGGTTGAGTTTTGTTGGGTTCCCAGCCATATTGGTGTGTCTTTAAATGAGCGTGCGGATGCTGCCGCCAAGGAAGCTGTCCGCTCTTGTCCCATCTCTCGTAAGGGCATTCCGTATTCCGACTTTTACCCGGTTATCCATTCCTCAGTCCTTACCCCTTGGCAGGCTTCTTGGTTGTCTGTTACTGGTAACAAGCTACGTACTCTTAAATGTTGTGTTTCCTCGTGGCAGTCCTCCTTCCACCGTAACCGGCGGTGGGAAACAGCTCTGGCGAGGTTACGTATTGGCCATACTCGCTTAACCCATGGTCACTTGATGGAGCGCCGCCCTGCTCCTTATTGTCCTAGTTGCATTGTCCCTCTTACGGTCGTGCATGTCCTTCTTCAATGTCCTGACTTCCAGGACGAGCGTATGTCTTGCTTTCCGACCGCCCCTCGCGGTCACCTGTCCCTCTATAGAATTCTTGGTGACTCGGATACTTTTGATATCGTTCGCCTTATGCGTTTTTGTTCTCGTATTGGCATCCTTGGTGATATTTAGCGCCCTCTGATTATTTTGCGTCTTTGATGGTGCTACATAGCCTTCCCGGTTTGGTGCCTTCTTTTGATAATTACTTACTTACTTCCTCCCTAAGTCAATATAAACATAGAATTGGAACTAATCCTCGGGACGCTGTAAGGAAGGAGATTAGCTCCACAGAGAGTGTAAACAAGGGCTTCCTGGAAGGTTTATCCAGCCCCAGCAACCTTAACATCACTACCAGGAAGTGTTGAGTATCCATCTATACCAAATATCTGTTATTAGTTTTGGGCAATAACTATTAATAATGAATAGGTGGTTAATGAAATAATAATATGAAACAGCGAGGAATCATCAAAGTAAGCCTAGTCTCATTATATTAGACAATCCAAATTTCTTGTCACACCTGTACTTCATATGCTATTATCAGTTTTTACTATAAAACTTATTGGCAAGAATCTTGTGATTCATGAGACATCAGTTGAGCTGGCCAACTGTAAGAAACCGTACAGACGCCTTACAAGCTCTAGCTGCCCCAACAGCCGCCATTAACAGAGCCAGCCATTATTAACAGGACCAGATGGTCCACATGTGGCATACCAAAGTCTGATGTTTAAGGGGACATCAGTTCCAAATATGCCAAAAATATGCTATAAATGAAAATTAGTTCGATTTCAATCAAACTTTTTTGACTAGTTGTATACGAAAAGGGATTCATCTGGTCCGAGTCTCAGCATCGTAGCATAAATAGGAAGGGAGAAAAAATACTGAATTATGTGTCATCAATTTTCAAAAATAGTAAAAAATTAACATCAAACACAAGTGTCAACTGAAATCATGTCTCTGACTCTCAGCTATCGCAATAGCATATAATAAAAATATTTAATAATTAGTTTTATCCCCCCAAAATTTAATTGTAAACAAAATTTTCAACTAAAATTTTTAACTAAAATAAGGTTTTCATTGTTTTTTCTTATTTGTTTATCGGAAGATTTCCATGAAACTTATACACCTGACTGCACGCAAGCCTATCTGTAAGGGTGTCAATTTTGGAGGAAATTGGTTGATGTCAACCTCAACCACAGATGGCCGCACCTGAGACTTTATTTTTTACTTAAATATTTTCAAGTAACAAACGTTCCTATAACTCTTGCATTTTTTATTCAATTTACATGAAACTTACACCTTATATGTAGAGTCTTATGTTTCTACAATCTGATTCGAGCTAAATTCGAGTTCGATTTATTGATTTTATAATATTAATAAAACATGATATATTTCCATAATTTTGGGGGGAACTTTGACTATTTATATTAGTAAAACTAAACATATTTTGGGAAATCCGCTGAATCACTACCTTTATTATATGATATTGTGATAGAAGAGTGTCGTAGAAATGATTTCATTTAAAACTTGTGCTTGTTATTAGAGGATGAAAATGTGTAAAAGTCGTTGAAAATAAATCTCCCTTTCTATTTAGGTTGCAATACTGAAACTCGGAGCAATTGCAGCACTTAGTGCAGCACTTTTCATATACAACTAACCAAAAAAGGTTTGTTGACATTGAACAAAGTTTAAAAAACTAACTGATGGCCCCCCTTAAGGAGCAGCTCTCTCATTACCAATAACAGCTAGGCCATTCAGTTGACCCAAAGCCCTGGGACAGGATGGTCGAGATGTGCCCTCGTCCTCGTGACATAGGCCTAGCTGTATGGCCCAGCCTTTAGAGTGTCTAATAGCACAGCTGAGACAGTAGCAGGTATTCCAAAGTGTGGTTATCGACCATTGATAATAGTGAGTGGTGAATAGTGTGGTCTGGCCAGCAATTGAGACAAACATTGCAAGGTGTGTCAGTAACAGAGGTTCCACGAGGGGAGCAGTGTGGGTCCCCTCCCAGGTACCTGGGCCTTATAGCCCCTGTGCCTTCCCTCCCTAACGTCGCGGTCTCCCTGAGCGGCTGGTGTTGTTTACATGAGGAACCTGATAGCTCACCGCCTAGTTAATGTATACAGTTCTGTATGGTGCCTTTACTGATACACGTGACAACTACATAGTCATAGGCCAATAGATGAGGGAAACCAGAAGTCATACAAGACGACTACAGCAGCAGCAGCAACAACAACACAGGCAGGCAATCGCACAAGTGAGTATGCCTAGCACATCTGGCCACAACAACAACTTCCACCCTGGCATGGGTGAGGCTCTACCCCCGAGGACTACCGACAGTGATGGCGGGAATGACAATTCATCAGAAGATGAAGGCGGCAACGAAACAGCCAGGAGCAGAGCATCTAAGAAACGGGACAGGAAACGATTGCAACATCAACTACAACGACAGCATGGCCAAACACAACCACAACGAGAGTAGCAACATCATCATCACCCACCACAACAACAACCAGCTGAAGATGGTGAGTGGCACACCCTAATCTTCTCTCCTACAACGGATATGGGGCCAGCAGAAAAGTACAGATAGATCATTAACGCCGCCCGCACCCATAGAGACCAGCACCGCATTGAAAGCAGATTTGTAGGTAGCAATGTCGTCTTGCGGGTGTTTGGGGCCAGAGCCTTGCAGTTCTTCACAAACAATAACCATGACTATGAAGGTAAGAGATTTAAACTGTTAGAAGTAAACTCGCAGAATAAACGGACCAAAATTATAATTAAGAACTACAGTATCCATGCTCCTATTGAGTACATCAATGAACTTCCCCAGATCATCTGGGTCAAGCGCAACATGGCACCTGGGGGAGTGCAAAAAAATCAAGCAATCGCTATGTGGAAGGGAGAACTGCCCCCTCTTATAGCATTACTAGGCATAAAGCCTTGTAGAGTGGAACGATATAATGACAGCCCATCCTTATGTGGCAACTGTTAACGGTGGGACCACAGAACCTGGCAATGTGATCAGAGAGACACCCACAACAATACTACATCACACCCGCTACAACACACCCGCTACACACACCCGCTACAACACCCCCAGATGTGGGTGTTGTAGCGGCTTTCACGACACTAAACTGTGTCTGGATAAGCTTAGTGTTAATAACGCCGTAACACCCAAATGCGTTAATTGCCAGCAACCCTCACCATGCATGGAACCGGCACTGCTGCAAGAAGCCTAATTGGCAGGGACCAACACGAATGTCAACTCAGGCTACAGGTGAACCAGTGACCAGGGGGGATGGGGGATGTAGCCCAGGGAGCGGGTGGTCCAGTGACTGTAGCCTGGGGAGGAAATGGTGTAGCCTGGCACCGCTCCCCTGAGGCCTACCCACATCTTGCCCCTCCCACACTCACCCACCCATACTTCTCTTCCTGCTGACGGCGCCACACCACCACAACCCCCACCACCACCCCCACCCCCACCTACCTCAGAACCAGACCCTTCCACTGCATCCCAACTACCCGACATCCCCCTCCTATCACACCAACCACCCACTCTACCTCACCAACCAGCCCCCTTCCTGACCCCCAAGAAGCCATCACCCTGACTCATATAAAAAAAATACTTGATAATATGATACGAAATCATCCAGTCGTCCAAGAAATAATGCAAAAGCAAACAGAACTTGGGAACGCCCTTGACCAAATCCAAAGGACACAGGACCAAATCGTCCAGCTCCTGCAACAGCAGAGTCCATCATGTGAAGGGCCAACATGCCAGAGTCTGGTACAAGGTGATGCAGCACAAGCTGTCATGGTATATGACAGCAGGTGCAACAATGATCCCATAACATCACTTCACACAGTACAACCAGTAACACCAGTGCACACTGGAACACCAGAGCACACTACCACCGGTGCACACAGTAACACCAGTGCACACACCAGTCACCACAGAATACATAATAACGAAAGGGAACATCATCATAATGCTCAAAGTGCATCTGTTAGCAAACAACTTCAAAATGGATACTAACTGGGAAGAACATCTTACTATACTACAATGAAATTGCAATGGAGTTCGCAATAGAATTAATGACATCATACAGTACGTCGGTGAACACCAAACTGACGTCATAGTGCTACAAGAAACACTGATGGGGTGATGACTTCAACCCAAGATTCAGCGGTTATCAGAAGTTTTCCCTTCAAGCTGGGGAAAGAAAACGGGGCCTCACTACCTTTGTAAGTAACAACATTCCTGTACAGATTATTGATGACCACATGGGGGATGAGTATGAGTCACTGGGAATAACCCTTTACTTAATAATATTACATTCAACAGGCAGATAATATTGCTGCGTTGTATACACAAGTTAACCCATAGGAAATGTAGCTTGTAGTGGAATTTTCCGTCAATAGAAAACGAGATATCATTGCCATATACTATTATAAATTCAGCAGCTATTGTGTTGGGAATTATTCTTAAATATATTAGTCTTTGGACTTTTACCATCATAAAAACATCTTATTTGAATTAACCTAATTATCAGTACCAAAATAGAGTAAATGTGACCCTTCTATCAGTTACTGATATCTGGACAAAGTGCCAAGGCGTCAGTGGTGAGGAGGAAGAGGTCAGCCATTGTTTGTTAAAACCAGAGGCGCAGTGGAGCAAATTTGTCTCCTATAATTTCTCTTGTACGAAGTGTGATGGAGATCAGAGAAGTGGTCTTCCATCATCAACACGTTGTCAACATAATCAAGGAAAGTGTCCTACCGAAACCCGTTTATCTAATCATTTCTGGCCAGTTAAATGTTAGGTAGATAAGGGCAAACCGGTTAGAATGCGACCCGCCTCATAATAAAAGGTAATTAAGCCTTGGTCCTTATTATTTAATATACAGTGTTTTCTCTGACATAGCTGTCATATATTAGGATTCTGGCTTTACAGCTAGCGACCTTTGACAGGAACAAGAAGAGGAAGCAAGGCTTGATGCATCAGTTACTGGGTGATGGAAGCTAGCCTCAAACGAGGATAATTTGGTGTCTACATCCTAGTTATACCTGGTGGACTAAGCCTGCTGTACAATAAGATAAGGAACCTCCTCAATGTATACTAATATATGTAGTTAATACTGTAGTTTGATCAACCCATTCTCGCACTTTCGTATAGTCAATATTGACTTATTAAATATGTGTGTATGTGACATACTAATTTATTGTGAATATTTTAGTTTACCTGGAAAAGCTTCATAGAAAACACCGACCTTACCTAACTTTCTTAGTATGTTAAGATAAGCATCTTATTGCTTCGTAATTACAATTATTACTTAACCTATTATAGGCATAGGTTAAGTAATAATTGTAATTACGAAGCAATAAGATGCTTATCTTAACATGCTAAGAAGGTTAGGTAAGGTCGGTGTTTTCTATGAAGCTTTTCAAGGTAAACTAAAATATTCACAATAAATTAGTTTGTCGCATATGCACTTATTTAATAAGTCAATATTGACTGTAAAAAAGTGCAAGAACGGGTTGGTTTGATTGGCTGCATATATATAAATTTAATATAAACCCCACCTAATGTGTAAGGATCGATTTGTGAGATTATTGCAGAAATACAGTCCACTTAACATCATACCAATTGCTATCGAAATATATAAATTAACGTAAATATAAATTCTATATAAATTCATATAAATTAAATATAAATCTCACAGGTCGGTTCCCACAGGAAACAACGCATTCATTATGATTCCTGACAGTTTGGTTTCTGTGAGTCCGATAATATATGGGTTCACTTCTTGTGCTCTTTCTCTTAGTTCGCTTCCCTTGCTTGTATTCCCATCTATGTTCGAGTATATCACTCTGAAACTGACTCTCTTCTGTCCTTCCTCAGTTTCTGTTAACTCCCCTGAAGCATGGGAAACAGGGAGGGTTTGGGGATGGAAGGGCCTAAGGAGGGGGACAGGGGATCTGGGAGGATCTTGTACGGGAAGGGTGGTGGAGGAGAGAGGGCTTGGGAAGGTGGGGGAGAAGAGAAGACATGGTTTGGGGTTGGGGGTTAGTGGGGAAGCTTGGGGGGGGGGTGAGACAGGGAGGCTTGGGGAGGGGTATGGGGGGGGGGAAGGCTTTGGGATGAGGGGGAAGGGGGGGCCCTTCAGGAGCAGAAGAGGAGGGAGGGCTTGCTTGAAGTGAGAACTGAGGAGGGTGGGGAAGAAGGGAGGCCTTAGGGGAGTGGGGGAGAAGGGTGGGCTTAGAGGGGTGTGGGAGAATGGAGAGCTTAGGGGGATGGGGGAGAACGGAGGGCTTAGGGGTGAAGGGGGAACGGAGGGCTAGGGGTTGGGGAGACGGGAGGGCATTGGGAGACGGGAGGGCTTGGGAGTTGGGGGAGAAGAAAGGTCCTGGGGGAGGGGGGTTAGTGGGGGGAGGATGCTCTAGGTGGGCACTTAATGGGGGGCTAACAGGGGTTGGGCAGGTAGGACGTCTATTGGGCAGTAGGAGGGGGTGGTGCTTCTCTCCCTGTGGCTGTTGAACTTTTTGTCGAGGGTTCCCCACTCCCCTCTGGGATTGTAGGGTCTGGGGTTGTGGTTCCCCGACTCCTGAGCCTACTGGGCTCTATCATATCTATATTTGAAACTGTGTATGGAGTCAGCCTCCACCACATCACTGCCTAGTGCATTCCATTTATAAACTACTCTGACACTGAAAAAAATTCTTTCATTCTTTCTAACGTCTCTGTGGCTCATCTGCGTCGTAAGTTTCCACCTGTGTCCCCTTGTTCGTGTCCCACCCGTGCTGAAGAGTTTGTCTTTGTCCACCATGTCAATTCCCCCAGATGTATGTATGTATGTATGTATGTATGTATGTATGTATGTATGTATGTATGTATGTATGTATGTATGTATGCATGTGTGTATATATGTATGTATGTATGTATGTATGTATGTATGTATGTATGTATGTATGTATGTATGTATGTATGTATGTATGTGCGTATGTGTGACTGTAGGCTCGGAAACAGGTTAGCTATTTTGTGGATCAAAATTAGGATTTTTATGCATTTTTCGAGGTCTGGGAATGTTTAGCCTATGAATAAAGTGACCAGTCCCAAGTATGAGTACGAATTCCAAAATTGTGGTACAATATTTGGGTGGCTATTTTGAATGAACTTAGCACTTCATAATTAATGATTTACAACTATAGGTGTATTTTTGTGTAATTTTCCAGGTTTGAGAATGAGAGTATCTCAGTTCCTAGACCAATCTCGCTGAGTTGCCAGATGTATGATAATAACCTGTGGAATATAGCTCACCATCTAGCTACAGTGTTACATAATTACTGTTGTTATTGTTTTTGTTGTTGTGAAGGAAATTATCAGATTCAAAATAGTTGAGGGACTGCTCTAGATCTCCTAGCAATGATCCACAACTGCGATTACAAAGTTTATCATCTAAAATTAAGTGTTTTCCTTTTGTATTTTTTTTAAACAAGAATGTAAACCAATAATATTATTAATACAAAATATAAAATGTATTAATATATTTTGTTAAACCTATGATGAGGTTAGTTTGGGATTGTTAGTCCAAACGATTTGAAGAATATTATTATTAAATATATTAGCTCTGGAGATTTCAATCCGATGAATAATGGTTCCAAAGTCTCCTTTAAGTGTGTGTGTGTACTCACCTAGTTGTACTCACCTAGTTGTGTTTGCGGGGGTTGAGCTCTGCCTCTTTGGTCCCGCCTCTCAACCGTCAATCAACAGGTGTACAGATTCCTGAGCCTATTGGGCCTCTATCATATCTACACTTGAAGCTGTGTATGGAGTCAGCCTCCACCACATCACTTCCTAATGCATTCCATTTGTCAACCACTCTGACACTAAAAAAGTTCTTTCTAATATCTCTGTGGCTCATTTGGGCACTCAGTTTCCACCTGTGTCCTCTAGTGCGTGTGTCCCTTGTGTTAAATAGACTATCTTTATCTACCCTATCAATTCCCTTAAGAATCTTGAATGTGGTGATCATGTCCCCCCTAACTCTTCTGTCTTCCAGCGAAGTGAGGTTTAATTCCCGTAGTCTCTCCTCGTAGCTCATACCTCTCAGCTCGGGTACTAGTCTGGTGGCAAATCTTTGAACCTTTTCCAGTTTAGTCTTATCCTTGACTAGATATGGACCCCATGCTTGGGCTGCATACTCCAGGATTGGCCTGACATATGTGGTATACAAAGTTCTGAATGATTCTTTACACAAGTTCCTGAATGCCGTTCGTATGTTGGGCAGCCTGGCATATGCCGCCGATGTTATCCTCTTGATATGTGCTGCAGGAGACAGGTCTGGCGTGATATCAACTCCCAAGTCTTTTTCTTTCTCTGACTCCTGAAGAATTTCCTCTCCCAGATAATACCTCGTATTTGGCCTCCTGCTCCCTGCACCTATCTTCATTATATTACATTTGGTTGGGTTAAACTCTAACAAACACTTGTTCGACCATTCCTGCAATTTGTCTAGGTCTTCTTGAAGCCTCAAACAGTCCCCTTCTGTCTTAATCCTTCTCATAATTTTGGCATCGTCCGCAAACATTGAGAGAAATGAATCTATACCCTCCGGGAGATCATTTACATATATCAGAAACAAGATAGGACCGAGTACAGAGCCCTGTGGGACTCCACTGGTGACTTCACGCCAATCGGAGGTCTCACCCCTCACCGTAACTCTCTGCTTCCTATTGCTTAGGTACTCCCTTATCCACTGGAGCACCTTACCAGCTACACCTGCCTGTCTCTCCAGCTTATGTACCAGCCTCTTATGCGGTACTGTGTCAAAGGCTTTCCGACAATCCAAGAAAATGCAGTCCGCCTAGCCCTCTCTTTCTTGCTTAATCTGTGTTACCTGGTCATAGAATTCTATTAAGCCAGTCAGGCAAGATTTACTCTCCCTGAACCCATGTTGTCGATTTGTCACGAAGTCCCTTCTCTCCAGATGTGATACCAGGTTTTTTCTCACGATCTTCTCCATCACCTTGCATGGTATACAAGTTAACACTTTCGCACTCTCGGCGCTCAAAAAAAAACAATACCCCAGATGCTTTCGGCACTTCGCGCGCCTACGCGGTAAGACCGAAAAAGTGTACACTCTTTTGACTGTCCTGACAATAATTGAAGGCGCACGTATTTAAATTTGGTATCACTGTGTTCGCAATGAAATTGTCTATACGAGCATACCTATAAAATGCCGCCCAAGCATAAGGAGTATCAACACCAAATAAAAAACTATGCAGATCACTCGCCGAGAGCGCCAAACAGCAACAAAATGTTTCCACTCTCTTAATGGTTGCGAAGCCTACAGTTGTTCTACATCGCTAATTTTGGTATCATTGGAATCGCAATAAAATTCTCTACACGGACATATGCATATGAATGTTTAATATAGGTAATTGCCCACCCGCAAGAGTGTGTGAAGTGGAGAGTAGTTAGCCGCGAGCGCACTGGCGAAAACACAGGGGGGAAATCATGCTTGGAAAGTTTATACATTTATACGTTTCCTGACCCTACTTTTCTATGTACGTATTTCTTTTGACACTACAGGACACTGGCCTGTAGTTCAGTGCCTCTTGCCTGTCGCCCTTTTTGTATATTGGGACCACATTCGCCGTCTTCCATATTTCTGGTAGGTCTCCCGTCTCCAGTGACCTACTATACACTATGGAGAGTGGCAAGCAAAGTGCCTCTGCACACTCTTTCAGTACCCATGGCGAGATCCCGTCTGGACCAACAGCCTTTCTAACATCCAGGTCCAGCAGGTGTCTCTTGACATCTCTCGTAATTTCAAACTCTTCCAAGGCCGCCTGGTTTACTTCCATTTCTCCTAGCACAGTGACCTCACCTTGTTCTATTGTGAAGACCTCTTGGAACCTCTTGTTGAGTTCATCATACACCTCTTTGTGTGTGTGTACTCACCTAATTGTGCTTGCGGGGGGTTGAGCTTTGGCTCTTTGGTTGATGTGTGTGTGTGTGTGTGTGTGTGTGTGTGTGTGTGTGTGTGTGTGTGTGTGTGTGTGGGTGTGTGTGTGTGTTTTAGGTTTGGCTAGGATGAATATGTTAGGTAAGGTAGGATTAATGAATTTAATATATTAGCAAGGGAACAGTAAGCAATATACAAGTTGATACTAAACCTCATTGGCCCGCCTGCGATGTTATACACTCCGCTGACATAACTCCACACTGGACGGTACAAACGCCTTGGTGCTAATGTGTAGGCTACAATGCCATGTCAGCTATGTACTGTTACTTACCATTAAGAACTGCAGTGTATATCACTTTCATAAATCATTGATATGTAACAAACTAGGCTGTTGTAAGAATTATCCAGAGTGGTTTATCGACAAAAGAGAATGGGAAGCTGAGCCGCATGGTGACCTGACCCCCAGGGGAATTCGCGGTGGAAATAACCGACGCTTTGTTCATAGCTGCGTATAATGAATCATCCTATAGTATTCAGTAATTTAGAGAAAATTAGCCTTTATTCATTTTGCATTAAAATTGTATTGTATAATAGTACTGGATACAATATCAAGAGTATTCTAATTATTGAGTTTAAGTCACCATCAGTGACGTCACGAATCAGATCTAACTTTTAAGGCGGAGTGACCGGCGGTCATAGGTCATCAGGGGTTGACAGGTCTACTATTTCTCAAAGTTTTAATAACCATTTTTGTGATCGGGAACAGCTCTGCCGTTAGATGTTTGTAATTTAATTCAGTAAAATAATTCAACCAGTCTGGATCAATTAAGTACAACAGAGGTTAATTGTTATAACTTAAACCTTGCTAGTAACTGGGTAGGACTTTGACTAGGCGGAAGGATACAATACTCTGTCTGGGGTAGTCCAGACAAGGAAAAAATCAGTGTGATCTGCCGAGCAGCTGGGAGAGGTCAAACATCTTACCTCTCCCCGAGACCAGCCCAACACCTAGAGCTGGAAAACATAGAGGTATAGTTGCTATGGTTATGTATAGAAATAGTCTCATTTGCCACTCAGGTCAAGTAGGGAGTGTTAAAGTGATAGGGAGTGAACATTTTTAGATTTTGTTTTAGTTTTCTTTTAATAAATTAAATTTGTTAATAATTTGCATTTTTATTGTCTCCATTTGGTTATGTGTATACTTGTCCTGGTCACGTGGTCCACACGAGGCAGAGTTGTATTGGGCGCCGATTCTAACATCGAATCGGAATTATCATTACCGCGTAATTTATTCCACACTCAAGGTCATCGTATATAGTGGGGATCAAGCCCCAAGGTTGATTAATTAGCGTGATCGATCCAGACCTCGATCATTGCTCTGTAGAGCTGGTCTGGTGGTGGCAGCATAGAGGCGACTCTAGGGTTTTGCTCAGAGCTTCGGTCACGTCATACTGGGTGTAGAATCCTAAGTCGGTCAATCGTCTTAGGACCACGTGGCGTGGAGTTGGTTTTGGTAAAAGTTTTGGAGTCCCTTGGTAGAGAATAAAAAAGTAAGAATACGGGTAGAGGGAGTAGAAGGTAGAGAAGTAAAGAGAGGGGAACCCCGAACCCGTGTTACAATGGTGCACAGCGGTGGTTTCAACAATTTTGTTTGAAATTGTTGAAAGGCTCACGCGTCTAGCCGTTCGAACACGTGCGCGGATGCTAAGGAGACAGCCGCGGGCCAGGATTAGCAGTGCGCCCCACAAGTGCGTTTGAGTGGGGATTGGCGAATCTTGGGTCATGCGGGCTGATATGATTAAGGTTTAGTTAGTAAGATTAGGTTGTTAAAATTAGATTTATTGAAAAGGAGACCGCTCCGAGTTGATTGGACTGGGTACCATACTCGACCCATTGCAATTAATTCAGAGGTGTTGGGAGCCGCCATACTCTCAACAGCAGTTCCTTGAGGGCTGTCGGGGGCGGATATATCTGTGGGACGCCAGTAGATAGTCCGAGGGCGTTATTAGACGACCCAAAACGCTAGGAAAAACGTAATCCGTGAAGGGCGTTGCGGCCTCCGAGGGACGGACTAGTAACCTACCTAGCAGCGATTCAACAACTAAGTGATCGCACACTTAGTGGAGGTTGAGTCGTCCCTAGTCATAATTGTTGCTGAAAGCTGCGTGTCGCTCTGTTGGAACCTAGAGGGTGTGGCCCCTAGGCTAGGTGTGGCACGGCGAGCCGGTAGGAGCAATTATAAGATTAAGTCGAGTGCATTTTTGAATTAAGTATACTTCAATTTATAAAGTAATTTCCGTTTATTTGCGTTGTTCTAGATTAATTTTTTCCCTTACATTCAACCCCCGGTTAAAATTTTTCCCAAGTGTTTAGCGTTTTCTTGCATATTAGGCTAAGTGCGTACGTTAAGTTTTGTTATTCCCTGTTCTGTTAGTCTAAGTCAGAGGCGTTGTTAATCCTCTGGACTTAGGGCTATATGTCGGTCACGATAGATAAGTGAAGGAGTTTAAGGGATAGTAAGTTGCGTGTAAATGTTATTTGTCCGTGGAATATTTCTAAGTATTTCGGGATAAGTTTTCGGCTAAGTCAATGTCGGAAAGTCGTTAACTGTAATTAATTTGTATTCGTGGGCCACGTGTATGATCTGGGTATCATTAGGATTCCCCAGTCGATGCGGATGATATTTTCTAGTTTTTACCAGTAAGACGGTAAAATTGTGTTTGTAGACTTAGAATTCTGTTTTCAGTAGAAACGTAGGTGGAAAATTTTCTAAGTCCAGCTTGGGCTAGAATCTGACTTTTTGGCGGAAATTCGAATTTTCATGTTTTGTGTATATTCTGGGGGTCAGTATTACTCTCTAGTGCGCGCAAGGGACGTAATTCTGTCCGTAAACATTAAACGGTGATAATTACGTTTTTGCCGAATTTAGTTATTTTTCGAGAAAATCGTGTCGTAATTTTGTCAGAGTCCATTTGAGGTGAAAATCTCTGATTTTGACGAAAATTCGAATTAGTGAGTGTTGAAACCGCCCGATGTGTCAGTATTGTTCTGCATACAACGTCAGTAGTAAATAATAACGTATTTATATCTGGAAACGAGAAACCCAAATTTTTGTGAATTAAAGGAGTTTTGTGATATTTGGGGTGATAGAAATTTTTTTTCCCTCGGAGTCAGAAAAATTGGCAGAGTCCAGCAATTGAGTAAAAACGCAGTTTTTTATAAAAATTCAATTTTTGGTAAGTATATATAGGTCCTGGGTGTCTATATTAATCGCTAGAGCGGTTTATTAACGTAAAACTAGTTATTTTCCTTCAGAACAAAAATTTTGATTTTTCAGCGTTTAAGCGAAAAAGCGCGGGACTTAGTTTTTTTCAGCGCAGCTGGTCCCGCTCCATCAGTCATCAGGGGCCACGCTGCTCACTTCAAGCGCGTTTAGTATTCAAGTACAGTAAATATTCTTTATTAATCCATCACGAGTGCTGCGCGTTAGTTGCGTTATCATTTAAATTGTTTTATATAAATTAGATTCCTTAATTTTTTTTAACGTAAAGGACTTAGGTTTCAGCAATAGAACTGCGGGATATTTCACGGTCAGACACGAGTGCGGGGCAGACACTCATTCATTGGATTCACTTCAGCGATTCTCTCGATAAATCGGTGTATTTCCTATTTTGGGAATTTAGTAGTTTTCTCTTAGAAAAGAGTTGTGATTTTTTTTATTTCTATTTGTGTAAGATCACGGTTGTAGTGAGTCCGGGTCGAGGGTGTACTAAAGGGTAGTTTAGAAGAGACGTGGCACACCAGGAATCACAGAAAATGTTTAACCCAGATAATGACCAGTCAGTAGGGACCAGTGGGAATGGGAGTGTAGAGGATAGAACCTCTTCCGACACCACTGGGGACCGCTCAGGTAGCTCAACTGGCACCACAGGTGGGGCCAGTGGGACTGAAGCGACGAGTTCACGGGTTCTGCATGGGACTGGGCAGTCGAGGGTATCTTTCCATCCCTGGAGAGATACTATTATTGACATGAGTGGGGAGTCTTGCGAGGAGTCGTCCCATGAGTGGGGAGAGCCGTCTTGGGTTCCCCCACAAATAACATCGACGCCATGCCAGCAGGGTAGACAGGGGGCCTCAGTTAGTATGGCAGGACGTCCCACTTCGCTCGGTAGAGAACAGCAACCCGTTCAACGGGAATATGAACAACCACACCAACAGCAGGAACTACCCAACATTACACCAATACCACAGCACCCACAACACCTAGGTACACCTCATCCGTCACTACAACAACCCCAACCCCACCTCCCATACCTACCCCATCCTCAATTCCCATACCAACCCTTCCCCCAACCCCAGGCCACTCCATACCCATTCCAACCCCAGGCCACCCCATACCCATACCCATACCCATTCCAACCCCAGGCCACCCCATACCCATTCCAACCCCAGGCCACCCCATACCCATTCCAACCCCAGGCCACCCCATACCCATTCCAACCCCAGGCCACCCCATACCCACCCCAACCTCAATCCACACCCCAACCCGAGGCCACCCACACCATACCTCAGCCTCAACCCCAACCTCAATCCACACCCCAACCCGAGGCCACCCACACCATACCTCAGCCTCAACCCCAACCTCAATCCACACCCCAACCCGAGGCCACCCACACCATACCTCAGGCCAAACCCCAACCTCAACCCAGTTCCCAACCCCGGGACCCACCCATTGCCAGTAGCTCCGCGTCACATACAGAGGGACTTGTGAGTCTGATTCCCAAGTTGACTCTGCCGACACTCAGAGGTAGGGAGTTGTCGCTTATTAAGGTGGAACGCAACCGCCAGGTGGAAGACTGGCTTTGTGAAATTGGTTCGATGCTAGAAGCTGTCCCGGGGGATAGATCGAAAATTGCTCTCGCTATGGGGGCTTGCGTGCACGTAGCCGGTCCACTGGCGGGATTTACAGAGTTTCAGCACCTGACATCTTGGCCTCAGTTTGTCCAAGCGATTAGGGACAGATTCAAAGACAAGGTTTCAAAAGGATGAGGCTTACTTTTATCTCGAGTCACTTAAGAGGGATGACCGAAGCACTGTCAAGGATTTCGGGTCAATATTAAA
Source organism: Procambarus clarkii (assembly GCF_040958095.1). Classification (NCBI taxonomy): domain Eukaryota; kingdom Metazoa; phylum Arthropoda; class Malacostraca; order Decapoda; family Cambaridae; genus Procambarus; species Procambarus clarkii. The sequence goes on along the minus strand of NC_091212.1, from coordinate 814,447 downwards.
GAGAAGGGTTGACGACCTCACTAAGGAACTGGGGTTCGATTCGAGTCAGGCAGAGCAATTCGCTAAAGAGTTGTTCTGCAAAACGTTACCTTCCGATATGGGGCCATTGTTCCTTGCGGGGAGAGCGGGGGTGAGTTATAATGACCTAGTCCAACAGGCCGCCACAGCCCTAGACAGGCAGACGCGCGCAGGGACATCGGGCACTCAGTTGTCGCCATACGTAGAGGCGGTAAGTAAAGGCGAGGGAGCCAAGCCGAGTCACTGTGGCGCGGGTTCATCAGGCAGGAGGCAGCCCTCAGCAGCAAGTTCGAGCCACCCTGCGCGGGGTAACAACAGGGATCCGCGTAGGTGTTACTCCTGCGGGATGCGTGGGCACATACAGAGGGACTGTAAAGTCACTATTACGAGAGCATGAAAGCAGTCTCCTAGTGATGGTAGGCCTACTTTTGAGGTGAAAGTGGAAGGTGTGAGATTGACAGCTTTTGTTGATACAGGAAGCCAGGCAACGGTAATTAAAAAGTCAGCCTTCAGCAATTTTAAGTATGCACGTCTTCAACGTTGCGCAAAGACATTAACAGCAGTCAATGGGGAAAAGATTGAGATCGTAGGTCAAGGTACAGTTAATTTTGAGATTGATGAGGAATTGCAGCCTCACACATGTACGATCGTAGAGAACCTTGATTTTCCTGGTCACATCTTAGTGGGAACTGATTTTCTGTCGCGATTTGATTATTCCTTGTCTGCTCAAAAAGGGGCTAGGAACTGCAGGTTGCAGTTGGGACAGACTTCCTACCCAGTGGAGATGATCGACCATCCCCCAGTTGTAGCTTCAATTAAGAGGAAGCTGAAATATAATGCGCACTATCCAAAATTGATTTTTAAGTCTCTTCCAGACACAGTTAAGAGGTCATGCGCCTTGCATGCATTGACCAAACAGAGTTGCCCACCACATTCTGTTAAATTTATTAAAGTAGCCGTGGGACGTCACATACAACCAGGTACCACCCTTCAGGGGGCTGGGAGATGTGATAGTTTATTAATTCCTCATCACTTAGTTGTAGTGCTCGATAAAGGTGCACTCATTCCAGTTGTCAATCTTTCACATAAGACTTTTCGCTTCAGGGCAGGTGATAGGGTATCTCAGGGAACCATGGTGGAGGACACAGAAATCTTTCACCATGAGTCAGCTGAGACGCCAGCCGTCACTGCACAATGTAGTGCACTGAATATGTTGAAAACTAAAACACCATCCAAAGTACAATACGAAACGAGAAATGTTGCACAGAATGTAGAGGAAGTAGAAAAATTAATATCAGGACTTGATTTGCAACATGTTACACAGGCGGATAGGAAGGCACTGAGAGGAGTTTTACGAAAATTCCCGAAATTGTTTGCGACAGAGGATGACCAGATTGGTCTCCTTGATAAGATCGAGCACACCATTCCAACTGGTGACCATTTGCCTGTGTACACAAGACAGTGGAGGTTGCCGGAACAGGCAAAGAACATTATCAGGGAGGAGTGCCAGAAAATGTTGAGACAGGGCGTGATAGAGCCTAGTACGTCACCGTGGCTCTCTCCTGTTGTGCTAGTTCGGAAACCGGACGGTAGTTATCGTTTCTGTGTTGACTACCGGAAGGTGAACGAATTAACTAAGGGTGATGTGTATCCGTTGCCCCGAATACAGGAGATAATAGATCAATTTGGTGCTGCTAAGTATTTCTCAACTCTTGACGCAAAATCGGCGTATTGGGCGATTCCGGTGGCAGAACAAGATAGGGAAAAAACAGCATTCTCGGATGGTAGGCACACTTACCAATTCCGTAGGATGCCGTTTGGTTTGAAGACAGCGCCTTCGTCGTTTCAGAGGGCCATCAACTGTATCCTTAGTCCGGTACTGGGTAGGCATTCTTTAGCGTACCTGGATGATGTTGTGATATATTCCAGGACGTTTGAGGAACACCTACAGGACTTGACTGAGACTTTGAAGTTGTTAGATCAGGCAGGTTTCAGGCTGAATGTTCAGAAGTGCACCTTGGCGGCTCAGAAATTCAAATTTCTGGGGTTCCAGGTGTGCCCAGACGGTATCCGACCTGACCCAGATTCGTGCCGCGCCATTGCTGACATGCCTACTCCAAGGACAGCAAAGGACGTGCGTAGGTTTCTGGGGGCGGCCGGATATTTTCGTCGTCATATTGAAGGTTTCGCTGGCATTTCAGCACCCCTGACTGATCTGACAAAGAAAAATGCGAAGTTTGTGTGGAAATCAGAACATGGCGAGGCCTATCGCAAACTGAAAGACCAACTAATCACGACACCGGTATTGGCTATTCCTGATTTTGAGAAAGAGTGGGAAGTGCACACTGACGCCAGCGGTATTGCTATTGGCGGGTGCTTAATTCAGCGAGACGCAGATAATTTACCCCATCCAGTAGCCTATTTCAGTAGGAAGGTCAAAGGACCTGAAGTTCGCTATTCAGCTACGGATCGGGAGGCACTGGCAGTAGTAGAATCAGTTAGGTATTTCGAGCCTTACCTATTTCGGCGGCATTTTGTAATCTACACAGACCATCGAGCATTAACACACATATTTAAAAAGCGAACGAAATGCCCACGAATGTCACGCTGGTCTCACGAACTTTCGGCCCACTCATTCCAGATCTTGTACAAGCCTGGTCCAGCACATGTTGTGCCAGATACGCTAAGTAGAAATATAGCGGCAATGCAGATTAATGAAAATATTGAAACCATTCCATCGGATAAAATGAGAAAATACCAGATGAACGAGCCGAGATGGAAAGAGATTATTGAGTATTTAGAGGGAGGAAAATACCCGAAAAAGAAAAAGAATTTACCTATACATGATTTTGAGATGAAACAGGGCGTCCTGTATTATGTTAATAGCCAGAATGATAGGGCAGTATTTCAGCTAGTTATTCCGGACGCGTTGCGGTCATCAGCGTTAAAGCTTGCACATGCTTCAAAAATTGCAGGGCATCCGGGGATCTTTAAAACGCACTTAAAAGCAAAGTCTCTATTTTATTTTCCAGGATTACTTTCTGAGGTAATCAATTTCGTGAAGTCGTGCCCTCGTTGCCAGAGGAGGAAAGGCACCCTTAAGGTACAAGCCCCACTTCAGGAATTTCCTGAAATTTGTGAACCGTTAGATCGTGTGGGGGCCGATCTGATTGATTTACACCACAGTCATGCGGGTAACAGATACGTGTTGGTGCTAGTTGACCATCTGTCTAGATACACTACACTAGTTGCATTACCTCAGAAGGATTCTCGTACGGTTGCAGATGCGTTCTTGCGTAGGTTCGTTACTGTATTCGGACCTCCTAAAGTTTTAGTCTCTGACCGGGGTCAAGAATTCAATGGGAATATATTTAGAGAAGTTTGTAAGATTTTAGAGACAACTTCGGCTTTTACAACAGCCTACCACCCACAAGCAAACGGAATGACGGAACGGACTAATCGTTCAGTCAAGGATATGCTTGCAATCCTTGCTGAACATGATGCAAACACCTGGGATGAACACCTACCCTATGTTCAGTTCGCCTTGAATACTGCCATCCACCAATCAATTAACACCCAACCACTTCATTTGTTTACTGGTAATTCATGCAATTTCCCGTCAGGTCTGCTTAACAGACATAATGTTGCATACGGGGAGGACTATCCTTCAGAGGTCCTGGGTAAAATGAGAAATGCATGGAATATTGCAGCTGAAGCGTCCAAGAAGGCACGGACTCGGTATGCTCATTTTTATGACAAGAAAGTGCGCCCTCTTGAGTTGAAGGAAGGAAGCCTCGTATTGAGAGTGAATGAGGCTGCGCCCGCCAATCAGAGCAGGAAACTAGCTCCGAGGTGGCGAGGACCCTATAGAGTAATTAAAAGGGCGGGGCCGGTTAATCTTGTTATAAAAGGAGTGTTCGAGGACCAGGTGGAAAGGACAATTCACGTAAATAAATTGAAACATTATCATGCTAGAGAGGAATTAGAACTGCCTTCAGCGGGTCTAGTTCCTGACTCAGCAGTGCTGACTCATGGCTTCACCGACGAGTCAGAAGATGAGGATGACCCTCTGTCATCGCTCATCAGTAGTCAGGTGCAGTCTCGCCACCCTATGGTGACGAGATCTCGCGCTATACAGTAAAGTAACTTCCTTGGTTAGTATAATTTAGTATTCATTAGATTTTCCTGTAAAGGCAATGAGATGTACTATGTCTATACTTGACTCAGGTAGCAACTTTTACCGTGCTCTGGGGTTCCACCTCCACCAAACCCAGAGTATATCTATGCTTCCGCTGTGTTGTGTCTGTCTGTTCCCAGGTCTGATTGGTACACCGACCCAGTTGTTCCAGCCACACGTGAACCCTTGTCTGTAAAGACCGAGGGGGGAGGCACGTTACACAAAGCCCTCCCCCCACCAGACCCAGTAACCCATACATCAGTTACTTTGGGGATGAGTGACTATCCAAGAGTCACCCGGCCGACGCCTCACGTCACTAACGAGGTTGTCAGGGCCAGCGAGCTGTCCACATTATAGCAGTCACCGGAGGTGCCATACAACGCCGGGGTAGCTGTCTCGAGATCACCAATACCCACCTGCTGCGTCATCAAGACTGCAGCCATTCCAGCAGTGTTGGAGGAGAGGTCAAGAAATGGAAAGCGCGTAGCAGTACTCAAGAGTTTCGCCGGAAGATTAATGATTACGTCATCTGAAGTAACAAGAAAGCGGAAGTAAGGCGGTCACAGGTGGAAGGCACGGTTTCCCTACAGAGTACCGGGACTCGCCAATAGAAGGTCGCAAAATTGTCTCCTTTGGCCTAAAGTCGGCGGTACGAGGGTATACACAGTTGGTGTTTACGGCCTAGTATCCTGGTGACATCAAGAAACGCCTGAGATGACGTGAGCAATGATGGAAGACGAGATTCACCTGTTCTGCAAACAAGCAACCCGCCTCTACGACCCTCTAACATCACTCCTGCTAAGAGACACCGTTGGTACATCCAGTCCTGCTCTGCTGTGGTCATCTGCGACGTCAAGTTTAACATCAAGACTACCGTGTGAACTGTGATTGATATGAAGGCGTGTGGACTGTCGAGAGCAAGATTAATGGCCGAAGTAAGAGTATTCTACAGCTGTCACTTGGCACTTAGCTCTACTACACTCTGTCGTCATTCAGGAGTACCGGATGGGAGTACAAGAGGACCAGGTATTGATGTCTACACATGGGAAGAAGCAAGATCGACACCGTCATCGTCAGCGACTACATTCAGCATCCAGCAGCATCGATTTTTTTTTTCGATTACTCAATATGAACAATTGATACAAACAACAAAGTTGGCTCTGAACATCTGTGTAAAGAACATCTGGACACTTTTGTTTAAATGTTGAAAAACAGATTTAGAATCAATACTTTTTAAATGTTGAAAAACAGATTTAAAATAATTCTGGTATAATATACGAAAATTTTACTCTATAAATTGGTCAGTAATCAAAATCGAAGCCCCCTGTGTAATTGTCTCAGCCCAGAACAAACGGTTATGGAAAATTATGTTGTGCTATTTTTTTCAGAATGTTTGAACACAGGAGAGGCGGACCAATATAAACATTGACACTTCTAGTGAGTGAGAACACTTGGCTGTACAGTCAGCTGAAACCTGTGATATAGTATAGGAATTTTTTTTTTATTTTTAGATACATGTAATAAACATTAGGTGTGTTCCTTAACATGTCAAGGTTGACATTGATGGGGAGTGGTTAGTACACGGATGTGAGCTTGATAGTTCCGTAGTACGCTCCCGGATGACAAAGTTCATTCTGATGATATAACTTTAATGTTTGTTTGAGCACGGTGTGGCCGGCTCTAGAGGACACATGGACTTGGCTAGTGAAGAGCCAAGAGAGTTTAATAGCTAGTTTTTGATGGTAGAGTAGGGACATGTTATTTAGCTATGTCAGTAAGGATAGGATGTATGTTTCCTGATATTGGAGGATTGCTGTCAGTTGACAGCTGAGAAAAATTTGAACATGTTTATTATGATGGACTATTATTTGTCAAATTTTATTAGTTAGGTTAGCTTTTGTTTGTGGCATGAGTTGAATTGTGGGTTTGGATACTAAACCTCGTGAATTTTAACAAATTAACAAGGTTTACTAAGTGCTTGTGCGGGGGGGTTGTAACAAACTAGGCTGTTGTAAGAATTATCCAGAGTGGTTTATCGACAAAAGAGAATGGGAAGCTGAGCCGCATGGTGACCTGACCCCCAGGGGAATTCGCGGTGGAAATAACCGACGCTTTGTTCATAGCTGCGTATAATGAATCATCCTATAGTATTCAGTAATTTAGAGAAAATTAGCCTTTATTCATTTTGCATTAAAATTGTATTGTATAATAGTACTGGATACAATATCAAGAGTATTCTAATTATTGAGTTTAAGTCACCATCAGTGACGTCACGAATCAGATCTAACTTTTAAGGCGGAGTGACCGGCGGTCATAGGTCATCAGGGGTTGACAGGTCTACTATTTCTCAAAGTTTTAATAACCATTTTTGTGATCGGGAACAGCTCTGCCGTTAGATGTTTGTAATTTAATTCAGTAAAATAATTCAACCAGTCTGGATCAATTAAGTACAACAGAGGTTAATTGTTATAACTTAAACCTTGCTAGTAACTGGGTAGGACTTTGACTAGGCGGAAGGATACAATACTCTGTCTGGGGTAGTCCAGACAAGGAAAAAATCAGTGTGATCTGCCGAGCAGCTGGGAGAGGTCAAACATCTTACCTCTCCCCGAGACCAGCCCAACACCTAGAGCTGGAAAACATAGAGGTATAGTTGCTATGGTTATGTATAGAAATAGTCTCATTTGCCACTCAGGTCAAGTAGGGAGTGTTAAAGTGATAGGGAGTGAACATTTTTAGATTTTGTTTTAGTTTTCTTTTAATAAATTAAATTTGTTAATAATTTGCATTTTTATTGTCTCCATTTGGTTATGTGTATACTTGTCCTGGTCACGTGGTCCACACGAGGCAGAGTTGTATTGGGCGCCGATTCTAACATCGAATCGGAATTATCATTACCGCGTAATTTATTCCACACTCAAGGTCATCGTATATAGTGGGGATCAAGCCCCAAGGTTGATTAATTAGCGTGATCGATCCAGACCTCGATCATTGCTCTGTAGAGCTGGTCTGGTGGTGGCAGCATAGAGGCGACTCTAGGGTTTTGCTCAGAGCTTCGGTCACGTCATACTGGGTGTAGAATCCTAAGTCGGTCAATCGTCTTAGGACCACGTGGCGTGGAGTTGGCTTTGGTAAAAGTTTTGGAGTCCCTTGGTAGAGAATAAAAAAGTAAGAATACGGGTAGAGGGAGTAGAAGGTAGAGAAGTAAAGAGAGGGGAACCCCGAACCCGTGTTACAGATAGGTGTTACAGGACGAGTTGTTTTTGAGAAATATGTTTTAAAATATATATATCTGCTGCTAGCTTGGAGATTTTAAACACACATTCTGTCATGATGATTGGAGATATACGGTTCCAATAATTCATATGTTCATATGTAACAGTGATCTTTGGTGATACACTAAAAATTATTAGTACGAATAAACAAACTCTAGATTTGGGCGCTAACAGTCTTTCTCACAATTTACATAGTCTTTTTCTTATTACTAAAGTGAATTTAAACAAATAGTTAGGCAAAGAATAAAGTGTACAAGCAGATAAATGGGCATAATCAGGGTATATTAATAAGGCCTTCTGCTTATTGATTGGCAACGTGACTGAAGGGTATATGTGGATAAACAGGTATAATAATAGGGGTATAATAACAGGTATAATAATAGGGGTATAATTAAACAATAGATCAGTTTATAATATATTTAGGAATGATATGGGCAAGGGGTGTGAAGATTGCGATAATTTCCTTCTTTTTTATGTATAGACCTTATACAGCTTATTCCATTTGCAAAGTGGTAATTAATGGGTGGTTGAACATGGTTGTAAATAAATAGGAGATACTAAATGGTTCCCCCAAAATGCCTTCTGCAATTTCATTCTTACGTTTAATATTCAATCGTTTAACTAGAAATATTCTTTGAAAATGAGATTTGATATTAAATAATTGAAAATGGGATTAAATATGTACTATAAAAAATGGACTTATTGGGAGAAGATGATGACTGTGTGGCTGATGACATCACTGATCATTAGGGATGACTGGAACTGTGTGCCTGGCCGAGGTTTAGGGATGACTGAATGGGGCCATTTAATCTTCATGGACAAATGTCAGAGGTCAGAAAAAAGGCGTCTAATCTCCACGGAAAAAAATCAGGGATCAGAAGAGAACCATCACCCATGTTTTTGGAAAAAAATAATAACCCAATTGGGTGCAATCACCCACGTTCAAGGAAAATATTCAGGAGCCATCGGGATGCTGTGACCCCATGTTCATGGAAAAATATCAGGGGCCAATGGGATGCCATTGAAACAAATGGAAATGGCTCCCCATAGTCTCGGTTTATACTACTAAAAAGCATATCGCAGTCATGTGCCAACATAAATCAGTCATAAACCACCATACCAGTCCCGTCCCGGCATACCACAATCATATGTTAGCATATTGCAGTCATTCGCCAGCATAATGAGGTAAGATCCGCTCACTGTGTATATAATGATCTGCAGATTTGGCCTCACTGGAGTTGCTGGATGTATCAAGTAATAAACTGGCTGAGCTACCCACCGATCTTTGGAGCCTCACCAACCTCACTCACCTCTACCTGGGCGATAATAAACTCAGCGACGCACACACCTTCAACATCTCGAACCTCGTGAGTACATTCACTCCTACCGCACCCTTATATATTTGTATATATAGGGAAATTTATTGTACAAAAATACATGATAAAAATGTGGCCTTAAAACATACACAACACAATATGCATGTATATATATATATGTATATATGTATACATATATATATATATATATATATATATATATATATATATATATATATATATATATATATATATATATATATATATATATATATATATATTTCATTGAATATGACCGCATATTCTGTATTTATTATTTTCTGGTTTAGGGCTTCTATCCCTCTAACTAACTATTTTCTTAGCATCAGGGCTTAATTGAAATAGGAGTTCTCCAAAACTCATTTTCGTACTTTTAAGGTGAAGAAAAGAAGTGATTTACTATAGAGTGTATTACACTTATTTGTATAATTTGCACGACGTTTCGAACCTCCATGGTTCATTCTCAAGTGAACAGATCTTACAATACTAGTTGATTTTATACCCGCATTAGGTCAGGTGATAATACAATGAAGGTGAAAACATGGGGGGATACATAAGGGATAAACATAGGGGCTGCAGAAGGCTTATTGGCCCATACGAGGCATCTCCTATCTAAACACAAAGATTAATCCAGTGTAATTGGCCTGTTATGTTGGACATTGTCTTCTGTGTTGGCATCGATATGTTCTTGTCTTGTCCTTACTCTCATGGTGGGTAGAGTAAATAGTTCCGTGATTTGGGTGTTCATGGTAGGTCGCTCTATTCTTATGTGAATTGCCTCAAGAATTTGTAATCTTCTTGAATCTTGGGTTTTGTCTATTATGCAAGTATTCTTGTTCAACATTTCTCTTGTTAGAGTAATGTCATGGGCTTGTCTCATGTGATTCCTAGGGGCACCAGATTGAAGATGGCATGTCAAACGCCTCGTCAGCTTGGTCGACGTCATACCTATGTACTTACATTGAAGGTTACATCCTTCGTGGGGGCAAGTGTACATGTATACAACGCTTGACTGCTGTAGAAAGTTCTCCGTCGGCTTCGGGCTGTTTTTGATAAGGAGTTCGGAAGTCTTCTTGGTTTTGTAGAATATTATCAGGTTTATGTTTTGGTTAGGAGTAGTGCTTTTTACTCCTTTACGGATTATTTCTTTCATTATTCTTTCCTCTTTTATATGTTCACTGTGCATGGTTGATTTGTAATATAATTTTATTGGGGGTGTTGAGGTTTCTGTTCTAGGTTCTGAATTATACCAACGGTCCAAGTGTCTTCTTATAGCAGCTTTTATTTCCGCGTTGCTATATCTGTTGTTCACCAATACCTGAGTTACTCTTTCAAACTCTCTACTCACGTTGCTCCATTCAGAGCAGTGGGTAAGCGCCCGACGAATATAAGCATTGAGAACACTGGCTTTGTATCTTTGGGGGCACTCACTTCTACCGTTCAGGCATAATCCTATGTTGGTGGGCTTGGTATATACGTTGGTGCTTAAAGAGGTTCCTGTTTTTGTTATTAGTACATCCAAGAATGGCAGACTGTTATTTTCACTATTTTCATGTGTAAATCGGAGTACTGACTCTCTCTCTAGGTGTCTTTTTAGGTCAATTAGTTCATCCGAGTCTTTTACTATTACGAATATGTCATCTACATAACGGCAGTATACAGTTGGTTTTTGTCTGCTACTGAAGACCCTATCTTCGATGGTTCCCATATAAAAATTAGCAAATAAAACTCCTAAGGGGGAGCCCATTGCTACTCCGTCTATTTGTAAATACATGTCTCCTTGTGGACTGATGAAAGGGGCTTCCTTTGTACATGCTTCGAGAAGACTTTTCAAGTGTGGCTCAGGTATGTCTAATTTGGGGGTGCTCTCGTCTCTGTATACTCTGTCCAGTATCATTCCTATGGTTGTGTCGACTGGGACGTTGGTAAAAAGGGATTCAACGTCCAGGGAAGCGATGATTCCATCGGGCTGGGTAGATTTGATCAATTCTAGGAAGTCTGCTGATGATTGTAGACTAAACTTACTTGGAGTGTATGGAGTTAGGAGTTCATTGAGTTTCTTTGCCAGGTGATAAGTTGGGGTTGGTATTTGGCTGATTATAGGGCGTAGTGGGTTACCTGGTTTATGCGTCTTAACATTGCCGTAGGCATATCCTAAGCCATAGTCGCCTTGAAGTTTATTGAAATGCACACTACCTTTCTTTGCGTTGATTGCTGTAATTGTTTTGTTTACTTTCCGCTTAAGGTCTTCTACGGGGTTCCTCGTGATTCGTTGAAATTTGGAGTCGTCACTTAGGATGTCGCTAATTTTGTTCATGTATTCATGGGTAGGAATCAATACATATGCTGCTGTTTTGTCGGCTTTTCTTATTGTTACGTCTTTCAGATTTTTTAGTTGTTTCGCTGCTTCTTTGAGTCGTGGGGTTAAGATTGTAGATGAATATGTTCCTCGTTTTTTCCCTGCTTCTGCAAGTAGTTCAGCTTGAAGTGTGTCAGTGGTGATGACTTTTTTGTTGTCTTCTAGCTTATGGATATCGTCCAGAAGCATTTCGATTTCCAGGCGTTTTTGATGCATCTTTGGTTTAGATAAGAATTGACAATTTAGACCAAGATTTAAGAGGTCTCGTTGGTCCTGGGTAAGATCATAAGATGTCAGGTTAAAGTAGCCATCTTTAGGACGAGGGATTTTTAGCTGTCCACCGTTTAGGGATGTTAACTTACGGAGTGTCTTTGTTTCTACAAGAGTTTTATGTTGTTGTTTCAGGTTAAATAGTTCAATGTTGATGGTTTGCTTGAGTTGGATAGGGATGTCGTACTGGGTCCATTTGTTTAACAGATGCTCCGCCTGCTCTATAAAAGTTTGGAGGGCTTCCTTCTTCTTGTTTAGTTGATGCCGAATGAGCTCTTGCCTATACCTATAGGTAAACTCTGTATTGCGGACTGCTGGGTCATGTGGGTTTATATTGGTGTATACTGGCAGCAGGTTTTCTTTCAAACATGTTTCATTGAATATGACCGCATATTCTGTATTTATTATTTTCTGGTTTAGGGCTTCTATCCCTCTAATTATTTTCTTAGCATCAGGGCTTAATTGAAATAGGAGTTCTCCAAAACTCATTTTCGTACTTTTAAGGTGAAGAAAAGAAGTGATTTACTATAGAGTGTATTACACTTATTTGTATAATTTGCACGACGTTTCGAACCTCCATGGTTCATTCTCAAGTGAACAGATCTTACAATACTAGTTGATTTTATACCCGCATTAGGTCAGGTGATAATACAATGAAGGTGAAAACATGGGGGGATACATAAGGGATAAACATAGGGGCTGCAGAAGGCTTATTGGCCCATACGAGGCATCTCCTATCTAAACACAAAGATTAATCCAGTGCAATTGGCCTGTTATGTTGGACATTGTCTTCTGTGTTGGCATCGATATGTTCTTGTCTTGTCCTTACTCTCATGGTGGGTAGAGTAAATAGTTCCGTGATTTGGGTGTTCATGGTAGGTCGCTCTATTCTTATGTGAATTGCCTCAAGAATTTGTAATCTTCTTGAATCTTGGGTTTTGTCTATTATGCAAGTATTCTTGTTCAACATTTCTCTTGTTAGAGTAATGTCATGGGCTTGTCTCATGTGATTCCTAGGGGCACCAGATTGAAGATGGCATGTCAAACGCCTCGTCAGCTTGGTCGACGTCATACCTATGTACTTACATTGAAGGTTACATCCTTCGTGGGGGCAAGTGTACATATATACAACGCTTGACTGCTGTAGAGGGTTCTCCGTCGGCTTCGGGCTGTTTTTGATAAGGAGTTCGGAAGTCTTCTTGGTTTTGTCGTCTTGGTATATATATATATATATATATATATATATATATATATATATATATATATATATATATATATATATATATATATATATATATATATATATATATATATACATATATATGTATATATATATATACATATATATGTATATATATATATATATACATATATATGTATATATATATATATATATATATATATATATATATATATATATATATATATATATATATATATATATATATATATATATATATATATATATATATATATGACTGAAAACTCACACCCCAGAAGTGACTCGATCTTCATGGTGGTATGGTAGCTGTCACTAGTCACTGTTCGAGTCACTTCTGGGGTGTGAATTTTCAGTCGCATATAGTCCTGGGGACCATTCAGGCTTGTTCGCATATATATATATATATATATATATATATATATATATATATATATATATATATATATATATATATATATATATATATATATATATATACACACTTCATATATTATGTGACGGGCTGTGGTTTTGCAGCTATACTGAACCAAGATTGTATGGCTCTCCCGCACATAATGAAAAAAAAATGCTGCTATTGGCCTTGCTGTGTAAGTCGCAGGTGGAAACAAATAAAAATCATCAAATAAATAGGTAAACAGTTTACTGAAATATTAAAGAACATAAATGCCCCTGAAAATACTTGGCTCTCATATAATGAAAAAGTGAACAGGTTAGTATGATCTTAAATGTAAAAATAAACTACAGTATAAGCAATGAAGAAAAGCATAAAGATATACTGGTGTGCTGAAGACAGCTACCATACCACTATGGCATCAATCACACGACGTTGGTTGAAGGCGGACGACGGGTGAGAGACACAAAGGTGATCCTAGAGCACTAAGGGAGTGACTGGCTCTCCTGGGAGGCAGCGCCCTTTATATAGTCCGGCGGTGATGATTCATCCAGTGTCAACGCGAGGTGGACCTCTGGTCAACTAGCAAACTGCTCGTTGTGGCTGGCAGTGCCTTTGTGTTGTGCTGCACCACTGTCAGTTGAAGGCGGCTAACTGCTTGTTTGAGGGGGGCAAACTACCGGTTAACAGAGGCACCCAGCTTACCTCTGAGTCTTACCAGGCCGTGCCAGGCCCTGGGTGGTATGGAGAGGTGGCAGGACTGATGACTCATCTGGGCTGGTGTACTTGTATACTTCCAGTGCAAAGGCATTGAAGGTGAAGGGAAAAGGCAGTTCCACTGCTATGCAGGGGAATCACGTGACAGCTCCTCCCCGAAGCCTTTTCCTAATGCCTGAGATGTCGATGATGGAAGGAGTGTGGAAGCAGAAGGTTCCACTTCATAAACACGTGATAGTGCGTCCGCAACTATGTTGTCTGATCCTTTGATGTAGAAGATCTGGACATTGTAGTTTTGTAGGTACAAGGCCCAACGAAGTAAACGCTGGTTGGAGAAATGTGCTTGCTGTAGAAAACAAAGAGGATTATGATCAGAATAGATGATGATGGGTTGGTGTCCTTGAAGGTAAGGTTCATATCGTTGCAAGCATAGGATGATGGCGAGTAGCTTCTTCTCCATAGTGCTGTAGTTTTGTTGGTGAGGCTTCAGCTTGTAGCTGTAGTAGTTGACTGGTAGGACTTTCCCCTCTCTTTGCTGCATCAGGACACCCCCAATGCCGGTGCTGCCGGCATCAACATTAAGGATGAAGGGTTGTTTCACATCTGGAAAGGCGAGAATAGGGTTAGTACACAGCAAAGTTTTCAATTGTTCGAAGGCAATGGATTGTGAGTTGGTCCAAATTTATTTACTTTTAGGGCTGGTAAGAATGATTAAAGGTGTGGCAACTATGCTGAAGTTCTTGCAGAACTTACGGTAGTAAGACGCTAGTCCCAAGAATCTCATAAGTTGTTTACGATGTAGCGAGTAGATTATCCCAATAATATACTTGCTGCAAATGCATTGTTAATATTCCTGTCAACCTTTGGAGATGAATGAGGTGAGGCGTTGCCCGGGCAACACGGTGAGGTGTTGCCCGAGCATATAAGCAGAAGAATAGCAAACATTAACCAGAGTCTACTTTCAAGTGTGGTCTAGAGCAGACACTTGCGAGATACTCTACCGACGCTCAGTGCACTCAACTCACACCAAAGTATCACCTGTGTACTTCTGTATATTCGACCAAATATATATATAGTATCTTAGTGTCTGTGTTTATTGTCACCATACTTTACGTAACAATAGAACCGTTACATTGGTGACCCAGTGAGTGAAAAAGATCACCTAGTCACAAACTAGATCTTCGCCATGGATTTATCTACCCGGTTTCCAGCATACAACGCAGATGAGCCAGAATTTTGGTTCATGCAGATGGAGGCTATTTTCGACCTTCACGAAATTTCGACTGAGAAAGCCCGATATGCCTGTACCCTGCCAACACTTCCCTCGGAGGCTATGCACACTGCCTCCGCTGTCATCACCGCGCCATCACCGGACACCAGGACGTACACTGCATTGAAGGCCGCTCTTCTACAGGCAGCAATGAAACGCCGCATTCAAAAAGGGACCAACTCCTCACTGACAAAAGATTAGCAGACAAAACACCAGCTCAGCTTCTGCGGCATATTCAGTATGTGATGCATACTGCAACTGGCCCAGCCCCCAGCGAGATTGTGAGATCACTGTGGATACAACTCTGTCCAAAACACATTCAACCGGCCCTATTCAGTATGGCTGACGACACCCCATTAGCCCAGCTGGCTACACTGGCAGACCGGCTTCATACGACGTCTGATAACGCTACGCTCTCCCACCTCAGTGATACACAGCAGACTATAGACACCCAACAACTCGACGTCCTCCAGAACCGGCGTTTCTTCCACCCAGGGAAAACGTACACAGCGAATCCAGTATCAGTCTCTAGGCGACAGCGAGAACATCGTGGAGAGCTTTGTTCTTACCACCAGAAGTTCGGACACCAAGCCCGCAACTGTAGGGCTCCTTGTTCCTGGTCGGGAAACTACTTCGGCGGGGACTGTTAACGGCCAGTGACCCCGCCATTTCAAACACTACACTGCTCTACATATCTGACGTCATAACCAAACGCCGTTTCCTCGTTGACACAGGTGCAGCAGCTAGTGTGTTGCCTCCCCCACTGGTCAAACCAACCTGTACTCCTGGTTTGGACTTACGAGCCGCCAATGGTACGTCCGTCCGTACATATGGGACCCGCGCCCTGGTTCTCGAGTTCGCCTCTCTGGGTCGCTTTACGTGGACTTTCCTCATAGCGGATGTGGAACAACCCATTCTTGGATGGGATTTCCTGCAACACCATCGACTTATGGTGGATCCCGCAGGTGCAATACTTCGAGCCTCTCCTAGTACCTCTACACAAGTTAACATCGTCACCCCAGTCGCATCTACGGAACTTCAAGCACTCCTGGATGAATTCAAAGATGTGACCCAACCCGCCAGCCCTCGACCAGAGGTGCAACATACGATTACGCATCACATTACTACAACGGGAGCACCTACCTTTGCCAGACCACGCCGCCTGGCACCGGAACGACTGGCGGTAGCACGTGCTGAATTCAATAAGCTACAGGAGGCGGGAATAATCCGCCCTTCGAACAGTCCATAGGCTTCACCTCTCCATATGGTCCCGAAAACAGCCCCAGGGGAATGGCGCCCTTGCGGAGACTACAGGGCTCTCAACGTTCGCACTCTGCCGGATCGCTACCCAATACCACACATCCAGGATTTCTCACAGGGATTGAGCAACGCAACCGTTTTTTCGAAAATTGACCTTGTGCGGGCATTTCACCAGATCCCTGTGGAACCGGCAGACATTCCGAAAACAGCGATCACAACACCTTTTGGACTGTTTGAATTCGTCCGGATGCCTTTTGGTCTACGGAATGCAGCCCAGACATTCCAACGCTTCATCGACCAAGTAGTTAAGGACCTTCCTTTTTGCTACACCTACATTGACGATCTGCTGGTGGCCAGTACATCACCAACAGAACATCTGCTACACCTCCGACTCCTTCTCACCCGTCTGCGCAACTTCGGCTTGCAGCTCAACTCCGAGAAGTGTATTTTCCATGTTCCAGAGCTGGATTTCTTGGGACACCGTGTGTCAGCAGCAGGGGTCCAACCACTAGAGAAGAAAATCGAGGCAATCAAGGAATTCCCGCGCCCATCTACTCCAAAGAAGTTGCAAGAATTTCTTGGTGTAGTGAATTTTTATCATCGATTCATCCCACATTGTTCGGACATCTTGCGACACTTGTACGACCTCTTACGTGGTCGGAAACTCACGTCCCGTCTTCCGTAGGAGTGGACTCCCCAGGCAGAGACAGCATTCACCGACATAAAACACAAGCTGGCGGAATTCACCTTGCTCGCACATCCAGTGTCTGACGCTCCCACCAATCTATCTACCGACGCTTCAAACACAGCAATTGGTGCTGTACTACAACAGCTCGTTGAAGGAGAATGGCGCCCAATTGCATTCTTTTCATGCGCGCCTGTCACCCACTGAAGAGAAGTACAGCACTTTTGATAGGGAACTGCTCGCCATCTACTCAGCCATACAACATTTCCGGCACTTTCTCGAGGGGCGGAACTTCCACATCCTCACAGACCACAAACCTCTCACTTATGCGCTGGCGGCCAAGGGTGATGCTCACTCTCCTCGAGTAGCCAACCACCTGGGATTTATTTCCCAATTTACCTCGGATATCCGTCATGTCAAAGGAACTAATAATGTCATAGCCGATGCACTGTCTCGACCCACCATAAACCACGTCGTGACAAACCCAGCTCAGGTGGACTATTGTGTAATCAGTAAGGCCCAACGGGAAGACCCTGATCTGCAGCGATTACGAACATCTGACACAGCTCTCCGGTTCATCGAGATTCCCATGGAAGGTGGCGGAAGGATAATCTGTGACACCTCACGGACGGGAGCACTTAGGCCCTACATTCCTGCCCAGTTTCGCTGGAAAACGTTCTCAGTATTTCACTCCCTAGCACACCCAGGAGTACGTGCTTCCCAGAAACTACTAACGGAGCGTGTTGTATGGCCAGGAATCAATGCCGATGTTCGACGATGGACTCGCTCATGTCTCCAGTGCCAGCGAGCGAAAACACATCGTCACACAAAGAGCCCTCTTCAACAGTTTCCGTTACCTTCTGACCGTTTCGAGGTGGTGCATGTAGACATCGTTGGACCGTTACCGTCGGCAAGAGGATATTCTTATCTACTCACCTGCATCGATCGATTCTCCAGATGGCCGGAAGCAATCCCATTAATCAACATCTCAGCTGAGTCAGTGGTCCAGGCTTTCCTCTCTGGATGGGTCGCCCGTTTTGGCAGCCCCTCTGTTATCATCACCGACCAAGGACGACAGTTCGAATCATATCTATGGAAGGAACTTATGGAATTCCTCGGCACCACACATAACCGAACAACAGCATACCACCCTGAGTCGAACGGAATGGTAGAACGCTTTCATAGACAACTAAAAGCTGCCCTAAGAGCTCAAGCACGCCCTGATGATTGGATCGACAACCTTCCATTAGTCTTGCTTGGCATCCGTTCGGCCACGAAGGAGGGCAGTGGATTCTCGGCAGCAGACTTAGTATACGGATCTAGCCTGCGGCTTCCGGGCGAATTCTTAACCCCAACGCCACTTATCACACCCCCAGACCCCACTTTTGTCCAGAAATTACGGGCGGCCATGACAAACATTCGGCCTACACCACCACGCCAACCGACAACTCGTGCTACATATGTGCCTCATGAGCTCCACACAACTGAACACGTGTTTGTAAGAGTCGACGCTGTTCGACGCCCTCTACAGTCACCTTACGAAGGAACATTTAAAGTGGTTTCTCGAACACCGAAGTTCTTCACCATTGAACGCCGAGGATAGCGGGTAAACATCTCCATCGATCGCCTTAAACCAGCACACTGTGACGCTGCCCCAGACATTCCTCCAGAGACACATCCGCCGACTACGCAGTTCACTTTTCGACCACAGTTACCAGCAGCACCGCCACCTACGACAACGGACGATCCTGTACGACCTCCCACCCTACAACCCCAGTTACCAACCGCACCACAACCTGATCCTACGACGACGGACGATCCTGTGCGACCCCAGTTAGATGTCATCAGCGAAGAGGAGGAAGTTAACTTTGATGGTTATGTAACGCGAGCAGGGCGTACAATTCACCGACCAGCTAAGTTCCTTGATCAAGTATTTTTCCTTTCATCCCCTGGGAGGGGGAGTTCTGTAGCGAGTAGATTATCCCAATAATATACTCGCTCCAAATGCATTGTTAATATTCCTGTCAACCTTTGGAGATGAATAAGGTGAGGCGTTGCCCGGGCAACACGGTGAGGTGTTGCCCGAGCATATAAGCAGCAGAATAGCAAACATTAACCAGAGTCTACTTTCAAGTGTGGTCTAGAGCAGACACTTGCGAGATACTGTACTGACGCTCAGTGCGCTCAACTCACACCAAAGTATCACCTGTGTACTTCTGTATATTCGACCAAATATATATATAGTATCTTAGTGTCTGTGTTTATTGTCACCATACTTACGTAACAATAGAACCGTTACAACGAGAAGTGGGCTGTGGATATTTTTGGATAGCTTGAAGATGTATATCTAAAGGTGCTAAGCTTCCACTGCCTATAACATGACCAAGGTATTGTACTTTACCTTTAGTAAACGTGGACTTGCCCAAATTAATGGTGAGACCAGCCTGGAGAAGCTTGTAAAATTGTCGTTGTAGTCGGTCAAGATGTTCTTCCTACGAGTTGGTTGCTACAACGATGTCGTCCAGGTAGGCATAGGTGTTGTCAAGATCTTGGATGACGAGGTTGACAGCTCGCTTGCCATATGGTTTGGGAACCCAGTATGCATGGTGAAGCCCAAGGAGACTCACAGGGTGTAGCTAATCCATTGCTGAGGAGATACTTTACTTCTGCGAACATGGCTTCTCTCTTCTGTAGACTGATGCAGTAGTAAGGTTGACGGATGGGCATCGTATCAGGAAGTAGTTGGATATCATGTTGCACTAAATTACATTCCTGTGGAGTGTCTTGAAACAGTTTTTTATGCGCAGATAGTAATTTAATTAAAGGAGCACTATTATTAGTGCTTTCTAGGTATTTGGGAAGATCTTTTAAAATCTCACTGTTAGACTTTATGGTCTCGATGGTATTTGTACCATCGGATGGAGAGGTAGCATGGTATGCATCGCTGTTGGGATATCTCTCGGTAAAAGCGGATACAGATACTGACACTGGTGGTGGATTACCTTGATAACTCTTGAGCAGGTTGACGTGGCAGAGTTGTGCCTTGCGACGCCGGTCCGGAGTCTCTAGAATGTAGTTGCTGTTGTTCTTACATTCTTTGATGCGATAAGGTCTTGAAAATTTACTTTTAAATGGAGAGGTTGGGATAGGAAAATAGGCTAGAACGAAGTCTCCTACATTAAACTTTCTTACCTTAGTGTTCTTGTTAAAGTGTGCTTTCATCTTATGTTGGGAGGTCAGTAAATTAGCACTAGCAAACTTATGTAATTGTTCAAGTTTATGTCTCAAGTTTTTAAGAAACTGAGGCACATTAAGGGAATCACTGAAGGTGGTTGACGTCAAGGAATCTTTAAAAGCTTTAAGAGGACTACGACATTTACGACCGTAGAGCATCTCATAGGGCGATACTCCAAGGGACTCATTAGGAAGACTATTGAAATACACATAAGGAGACCTAATTGCTTATCCCAATCCTTCTCGGTATCAATACAATATTTCTTTAACAAAGACTTAATGGTTTGATGGCTACGTTCCAGAGATCCCTGTGAAGCAGGATGATATGGACTGGAAAAGACTTGGGTGATGTTAATTTCCTGAAGGGTTTTCTTAACCAACTCACTGGTGAAATTAGTTCCACAGTGTTCCACAGTCACTTTGTATCTCCTTCGGGAAACCATACTGAGTGAAGATCTTCAACAGATGCTTGACAACTGTAGCAGCCATAATATTCTTAACGGGAACTGCTATTGGGAACCTGGTTGTAGGACACATTATAGTGATGATGTACATGTTGCCTGCGTGGGTTTTTGGTAAAGGCCCAACGCAGTCGATTACTAACCTGGTAAAAGGTTCAGAAGGCACAGAAATAGGGATAAGTGGTGCTTTGGGAATACCTACATTTGGTTTTCCCTGCCATTTGGCAGGTATGACAATTGGTAACATAGATCTTGACATCTCGTTTCATGCCTGGCCACAAATAGTCTTGTAAAAGGGAATTATAAGTTTTATGGGTCCCATAATGAGACATTGGGCCATGAGCTTAAGATATGATATCTTTTCTTAATGATGTTGGAACCACTAGTTGATTCACATCAGCCCAATCTTCCTCTGCCATAAGCTTACTGGGTCTGTATCTACGATACAATAATTGATTAGTGTCTATATAAAATTCTCGAATGGCATCGGTCTTAATCTGTGCTTGATAGAAAAAAGGGGTTAGTAACAAATCTGCTTGATGTAACTTACGGAACTCCAACTGGTTGAGATTAGGAGGGAGGCCTCGCACGTCTTGAGGGACAGCTGCTGCTACTTGTTGTGGTTTAGCGGCTTGAACACGGGTAGTTACTCGAATAGACTAGGAGATGTCTGCTGATTCTTCTGTCACGGTTACCTCTTCCTCTGCTGCAAAAGTCATAGCGGGATCTTCTTCCGTGGCTGAGTCACATACCTGGGGTTTGTCGCAGATGATCAAATTGGTGGAATCTTGATGGTTGGATAAGTCGTTGCCCAGGAGAAGTTGAATTTCTGATATGGGGAAAGTTTTTTCCCGAATAGCAACTTGGACCTTTCCACGAATGAATGGACACTCCAGGTAAACTGTGGCGAGCGGGTATGATGTAGTTGCAGTGAGGTCAGTGATCAGGACAGTTTCTCCAGTGTGCAGCAGCTTGTGACTTGAGGTGCAGCAGTTTTTAGTAGAATAGACTGCAGCGAAGCTGAGTCCCTCATGATGCGTATTGGGCTCTTACCCTCGAAATCTTCACCATTGGCTGACACCGTTCCTGGATACACATGTCTGTCAAATAAAGCAAGATCACTAACAGGAACATTTACATGTAGTACAGGCTTGGTAGGCTCAGTGGGTGGATGCTTTGGCTTAGTTGAAACTGTACTAGTGGTTTTACACTTAGGATTTGGACACTGTTCAATGAGGTGTCCATATGTTTTAAAGTAACGACAGTAAAGTGCATAGTTAGTGTCTTTACGACTTACTTTAGGTGAAGCTTGACTGGACCAAGAGGATTTACTGTAACCTGAGTCAAAAGATTTATGAATTAAACTGTAAGTATCAGCTAACTGTGCACATTTACTGAGGTTCGTCTCTCCCTTATCTGCAAGATATAGGCGTATGGGGTTTGGTACTCTGCGGGTAAACTCTTCCATTAGTATTAAATTGATAAGTTCTTGAAATGTCGTCACCTGAGCTGATTCTAACCATTTTAAGAAATACCTGGTTTTGGTCTGCATATACTCCACGTAGGTTCTTGTTCACGGGCACGTTGTAGTTCAGCTTCTTGGTGTTGTAGCTGGCGTTGTTCTCGTTCACGGGCTAATTCAACCTCTTGTCGCCTCATCTCCCGTTTGTGTTCATAGGCAGCAGCTTCCAGATGTGCTAACTCGATTTTTAGTTTCATATGTGTGAGTGGGGTTTTATCAGCAACTCTATGTTCATCCTGCTGCTCTGGACAAACATCTGTCGCATTTGTGCTCCTCACGTGTGCCTCAAAGAATGAGGTTATTTGATAAAATACCATGCCCAAGATTACCAACCGAGTGCCGGCGGGGGGATGGAAATAGCCTCGGCTACCATCTTCTTTTGTCCGGTCGTGTCGGTCGAGTGGTTAAGGGATCCTGTACGCCAGCAGAGTGCTCCTGGCAGTATGGGTTCAAGTCACTTCTGGGGTGTAAGTTTTCAGTTATATATATCTTTATATATATATATATATATATATATATATATATATATATATATATATATATATATATATATATATATGCGAACAAGCCTGAATGCTCCCCAGGCATATATGCAACTGAAATTTCCACACCCCGGGATCCGGTCGCCGAGCGGACAGCACGCTGGACTTGTGATCTTGTGGTCCTGGGTTCGATCCCAGGCGCCGGCGAGAAACAATGGGCATAGTTTCTTTCACCCTATGCCTCTGTTACCTAGCAGTAAAATAGGTACCTGGGTGTTAGTCAGCTGTCACGGGCTGCTTCCTGGGGGGGGAGGCCTGGTCGAGGACTGGGCCGCGGGGACACTAAAAAAAAAAACCGAAATCATCTCAAGATAACTCCAGAAGTGCCTCGAACCCATACTGCCAGGAGCACTATGCAACTAGTGTACAGGAGGCCTTAACCGCTCGGCCATCAGTGACCGTACAAATAGAGGTGATAGCCGGGGCTATTTGAACCACCTCCCTGACGGCACTTTCATGGTAATCTTGGGGTGTCACTCCCGGGGTATGGAATTTTCAGTTGACATAGACAACGCCAACTATGGGTGGTGGTGTGATCGTAGCAAATGGCTCAAGATTCCTACCATGGCTAGCAAGTGAGGGCATTGTGGATGACTTCTGGTGAGGTGGCGACTCACGATCAGCGCCATCTGTTGTGCTACAGAGCACAATGTCAATGTCCCCAGTGCATTTGTGTTACTTCCTGGTTTTACCAGTACCATCCATATAACTGATGACATGTCTGTGTCCACATAGGTGACGTTGTGCAACAGTGGTACTGAGGCAGGCAGTTTACCTTGGGGAGCCTAAGTTCTCCCGACCTAGTCCCACCAGACGACTAAGTAAGCCGCCGCCGATCAGAAGCAGAGTGTGTTGTCTGCTATTGGAGTAGCAGTGCAAAAGATTGGCATATTCCGGGACTGGCTAAAAGAAGAGACGAGCGACAGTGAGGTGCTTGTTGAAGAGCGTGGGCATGTCACATGCCCAATTAGGGACTGTCAGCCCCAAAGATCTCAGTATATAGGCAAGACCACAACGTCTCTTTCTCGGTGATTAAAAATGTACAAACAACAGGGCTCAATCAAGAAGCATATTATCTCCTCAAACAACCAGACCATCACTAGAGAAATCTTAATAAGCAACACAGAATTTATCGACAAGTGCAACGACAACAGGAGACTCGACATCAGTGAGGCCCTACACATCAAAACGTCAACACCAGCAATCAACAGCCAATTAACACGTAATTACATTCTATCAACTTCAAGACCCTGAATCAACAGAAAAGCAAGAAGATGAAACACGCAAAGTACCCATTGATTTATGTTATATCGCCTCACCCCAAAAAATTAAGAGTATGTTAAAATGTCTATACCCATTAATGTGTGTCCTAACAACTCACCCAAAAACATTTGTCCCATCAACTTACCCAAAAACGAATATAAGCATGAACAGGGTATGTAAAATTGTCTTCGAAAATGTAAGAAGTGTCTTGCGAAACGCTTTTAGGCATCAGACCATAAATAAAGTGTGAAAATGAACTTTGAAGAACTAATTTTTCAATTACACTCGACAGTAAAGAAAAACAAAAGAAATATTGAGAAGAATCGTGTTAGAATCATTAATCTTACCCTTTCGGTTATATTCAACAACACACACACACACACATATATATATATATATATATATATATATATATATATATATATATATATATATATATATATAAATATATATATATATATATATATATATATATATATATATATATATATATATATATATATATATATATATATATATGTCGTACCTAATAGCCAGAACGCACTTCTCAGCCTACTATTCAAGGCCCGATTTGCCTAATAAGCCAAGTTTTCATGAATTAATGTTTTTTCGTCTACCTAACCTACCTAACCTAACCTAACCTAGCTTTTTTTGGCTACCTAACCTAACCTTACCTATAAATATAGGTTAGGTTAGGTTAGGTAGGGTTGGTTAAGTTCGGTCATATATCTACGTTAATTTTAACTCCAATAAAAAAAAATTGACCTCATACATAGAGAAAAGGGTTGCTTTATCATTTCATAAGAAAAAAATTATAGTAAATATATTAATTCAGGAAAACTTGGCTTATTAGGCAAATCGGGCCTTGCATAATAGGCTGAGAAGTGCGTTCTGGCTACTAGGTACGACATATATATATATATATATATATATATATATATATATATACATATATATATATACATATATATATATTTATATATATATATATATATATATATATATATATATATATATATATATATATATATATATATATACATATATATATATTTATATATATATATATATATATATATATATATATATATATATATATATATATATATATATATATATATATATATATATATATATATATGTCGTACCTAGTAGCCAGAACTCACTTTTCAGCCTACAATGCAAGGCCCGATTTGCCTAATAAGCCAAGTTTTCATGAATTAATATATTTTCTCTAAATTTTTTCTTACGAAATGATAAAGCAACCCATTTCATTATGTAAGAGGTCAATTTTTTTTTATTGGAGTTAAAATTAACGTAGATATATGACCGAACCTAACCAACCCTACCTAACCTAACCTAACCTATATTTATAGGTAAGGTTAGGTTAGGTAGCCAAAAAAAGCTAGGTTAGGTTAGGTTAGGTAGGTTAGGTAGACGAAAAAACATTAATTCATGAAAACTTGGCTTATTAGGCAAATCGGGCCTTGAATAGTAGGCTGAGAAGTGCGTTCTGGCTACTAGGTACGACATATATATATATATATATATATATATATATATATATATATATATATATATATATATATATATATATATATATATATATATATATATATATATATATGTCGTACCTAGTAGCCAGAACGCACTTCTCAGCCAACTATGCAAGGCCCTATTTGCCTAATAAGCCAAGTTTCCATGAATTAATTGTTTTTCGACTACCTAACCTACCTAACCTAACCTAACTTTTTCGGCTACCTAACCTAACCTAACCTATAAAGATAAGTTAGGGTAGGTTAGGTGGGGTTGGATAGGTTCGGTCATATATCTACGTTAATTTTAACTCTAATAAAAAAAAATTGACCTCATACATAATGAAATGGGTAGCTTTATCATTTCGTAAGAAAAAAAATTGAGAAAATATATTAATTCATGAAAACTTGGCTTATTAGGCAAATCGGGCCTTGCATAGTAGGCTGAGAAGTGCGTTCTGGCTACTAGGTACGACATATATATATATATATATATATATATATATATATATATATATATATATATATATATATATATATATATATATATATATATATATATTAGTATATTTTGGTAGCAGTCTTTCCTGTAGACATATATTATTAAATATGACCGAAAAAGTAAGATTAATAATTCTAACACGAATTTTCTCAATGTTTCTTATATTTTTTTTTCACTGTTGATGGTAACTGAAAAATCAATTCTCCAAAATTCATTTTTATTTCTAGTCTGACGCGACACTTGAGCGCGTTTCGTAAAACTTATTACATTTTCAAAAACTTTAGTTTACACACACACAACTATAACTGAACAGAGTTTAAACAGCTTCGATATTTTATACCTGCATTTGGGTGAGGTGATATGTTACAACAGTTTTGGATGAGGTGAAAACCAACTTTCAACACAAGACAGAACACGAAACAATGGGTATAATATTTTGTAAGTTAAGGGGAAGAGTGGAAGTAACTGCAAAGGGCCTATTGGCCCATATTTCTTGATGCTTCTATACTGGTGCTGAGTCTTGAAGTGCGTAGAATATAGTTGTGCATTAATTGGCTGTTGATTGCTGGTGTCAACTTCTTAATGTGTAGTGCCTCGCAGATATCTAGCCACCTGCTATCGCTGTATCTATCGATGATTTCCGTTTTATTTTTTAAGACTTCTTTGGTGATGGTCTGGTTGTGGGAAGAGATTATATGTTCCTTAATGGAGCCCTGTAGCTTATGCATCGTTAATCGCCTGGAAAGAGATGTTGTTGTCTTGCCTATATACTGAATTCTTTGAGGCTTACAGTCCCCAAGTGGGCATTTGAAGGCATAGACGACATTGGTCTCTTTTAAAGCGTTCTGCTTTGTGTCTGGAGAGTTTCTCATGAGTAGGTTGGCCGTTTTCTTGGTTTTATAGTAGATCGTCAATTGTATCTTCTGATTTTTGTCTGTAGGGATAACGTTTCTATTAACAATATCTTTCAGGACCCTTTCCTCCGTTTTATGAACTGTGGAAAAGAAGTTCCTGTAAAATAGTCTAATAGGGGGTACAGGTGTTGTAATAGTTGTCTCTTCAGAGGTTGCATGGTGTTTCACCTTCCTTCTTATGATGTCTTCAACGAAACCATTGGAGAAGCCGTTGTTGACTAGGACCTGCCTTACCCTACAGAGTTTTTCATCGACTTGCTTCCATCCTGAGCTGTGGCTGAGAGCACGGTCGACATAAGCGTTAACGACACTCCTCTTGTACCTGTCTGGGCAGTCACTGTTGGCATTGAGGTACATTCCTATGTTTGTTTCCTTAGTGTAGACTGCAGTGTGGAAACCTCCGCTCCTTTCCATCACTGTTACATCTAGAAAGGGCAGCTTCCCATCCTTCTCCATCTCGTAAGTGAAACGCAACACAGAATTCTGCTCAAATGCCTCCTTCAGCTCCTGCAGATGTCTGACATCAGGTACCTGTGTAAAAATGTCGTCAACGTACCTGCAGTATATGGCCGGTTTCAAGTTCATGTCGACTAAGACCTTTTGTTCGAAGGTACCCATGTAGAAGTTTGCAAACAGGACACCTAGGGGAGAACCCATGGCGACCCCATCTACTTGCTTATACATGTGCCCATCCGGGCTCAAGAAGGGTGCCTCTTTAGTACAAGCTTGGAGTAGTTTCCTCAGAATATTTTCTGGTATGTCAAGAGGAGTACAGGCTGGATCACGATACATGTAATAAGTTTTACGAAACGCGCTCAACTGTCGCGTCAGACTAGAGATAAAAATGAATTTTGGAGAATTGATTTTTGAATTACCTCAAACAGTGAAAAGAAGTGTACAAAAGATTGAGAAAATTCGTGTTAGAATTATTAATCTTACTTTTTCGGTCATATTTAATAATATATATATATATATATATATATATATATATATATATATATATATATATATATATATATATATATATATATATATATATATATATATATATATATATATTAGTATATTTTGGTAGCAGTCTTTCCTGTAGACATATATTATTAAATATGACCGAAAAAGTAAGATTAATAATTCTAACACGAATTTTCTCAATCTTTCGTACATTACGCTTCACTGTTGGAGGTAAATCAAAAATCACTTCTCCAAAATTCATTTTTATTTCTAGTCTGACGCGACACGGGCGCGTTTCGTAAAACTTATTACATTTTCAAAGACTTCACAAATAAACAACTGATTAGAACTTACGTATCTCTGATTTTATATCTACATTTGAGTGAGGTGGGAGGGGTGATGTGGCATTAACACAAGACAGAACAACAGGGGATATTAATAGGGTATTAAAAGTATCAACACAAGACAGAACAGAAACAATGGGTATTGAATAGAAGTGTTTGTAGAATGCCTATTGGTCCATATTTCTTGATGCTTCTATATTGGAGCGGAGTCTTGAGGTCGGTAGAATATAGTTGTGCAATAATTGGCTGTTGATTGCTGGTGTTGACTTCTTGATGTGTAGTGCCTCGCAAACGTCAAGCCGCCTGCTATCGCTGTATCTATCGATGATTTCTGTGTTGTTTACTAGGATTTCTCTGGCGATGGTTTGGTTATGGGAAGAGATTATATGTTCCTTAATGGAGCCCTGTTGCTTATGCATCGTTAAACGCCTAGAAAGAGATGTTGTTGTCTTGCCTATATACTGGGTTTTTTGGAGCTTACAGTCCCCAAGTGGGCATTTGAAGGCATAGACGACGTTAGTCTCTTTTAAAGCGTTCTGTTTTGTGTCTGGAGAGTTTCTCATGAGTAGGCTGGCCGTTTTTCTGGTTTTATAGTAAATCGTCAGTTGTATCCTCTGATTTTTGTCTGTAGGGATAACGTTTCTATTAACAATATCTTTCAGGACCCTTTCCTCAGTTTTATGAGCTGTGGAAAAGAAGTTCCTGTAAAATAGTCTAATAGGGGGTATAGGTGTTGTGTTAGTTGTCTCTTCAGAGGTTGCATGGCTTTTCACTTTCCTTCTTATGATAACCAGAAAAACGGCCAGCCTACTCATGAGAAACTCTCCAGACACAAAACAGAACGCTTTAAAAGAGACTAACGTCGTCTATGCCTTCAAATGCCCACTTGGGGACTGTAAGCTCCAAAAAACCCAGTATATAGGCAAGACAACAACATCTCTTTCTAGGCGTTTAACGATGCATAAGCAACAGGGCTCCATTAAGGAACATATAATCTCTTCCCATAACCAAACCATCGCCAGAGAAATCCTAGTAAACAACACAGAAATCATCGATAGATACAGCGATAGCAGGCGGCTTGACGTTTGCGAGGCACTACACATCAAGAAGTCAACACCAGCAATCAACTGCCAATTATTGCACAACTATATTCTACCCACCTCAAGACTCCGCTCCAATATAGAAGCATCAAGAAATATGGACCAATAGGCTTTCTACAAACACTTCTATTCAATACCCATTGTTTCTGTTCTGTCTTGTTTTGATACTTTTAATACCCTATTAATATCCCCTGTTGTTCTGTCTTGTGTTAATGCCACATCACCCCTCCCACCTCACTCAAATGTAGATATAAAATCAGAGATACGTAAGTTCTAATCAGTTGTTTATTTGTGAAGTCTTTGAAAATGTAATAAGTTTTACGAAACGCGCCCGTGTCGCGTCAGACTAGAAATAAAAATGAATTTTGGAGAAGTGATTTTTTATTTACCTCCAACAGTGAAGCGTAATGTACGAAAGATTGAGAAAATTCGTGTTAGAATTATTAATCTTACTTTTTCGGTCATATTTAATAATATATATATATATATATATATATATATATATATATATATATATATATATATATATATATATATATATATATATATATATATATATATATATTTTCACACACATATATATAATACAGGCTGTCCCCACCAAAATGAATTAACTAAAATAAAAAAATTAACATTAATGCTCCTGACTCCTGCAAACAATTATTGGCACCAACACATGATTCGTATTTACTTAAGATTAACTTGGAAGTGCTGGACCTGCACCTGAATCAGCTGAGCCAACTTCCCCCTCTGAGTGTGGAGCCTCTGAGAGCACTCCAGATCCTTCACCTTCACTGGAACACCTTGGTGGAGCTGCCTGTCCTCATCAACAACCTGCACCTTCATGAGCTTCTCGTCAACGGCAACGCTCTCCTGGAGTTTCCTAAGTACATGTTCGGGAACCTCACCCAGCCTCTCACCTACCACTTTGTTGTGAGTTCCGCTTGCTAATAGTATTGTATTTATTCTATAATAATAATGAGGAATTTGTCTTTGTCACACAAGGATTCCCTCTCCATCCAGGCTAAGTGGCTTTCACATTTCCATGATGAGAATAAACTGGTTATAGCCAGTGGTAGGCATCCTATTCACGTACAAATGTAATAACAAATTAAATACTATCTGTTTATTTTGAAAATACCTATCTGTTGTTCTTAATGCAATTTCTGTTATTCCGATCACCACTTAATAATTGTGTTTCTACTTTTTAATTTTTCTATTTCAGTTCTTAAGTGTTTCTGATCACATTTTCTTTTAAGTTATCCCACTGAGTTTTTTATTGTTAGCCATTGTTTATCACATTATGGCCGGAACACTTTGCGTATTAGTGGCTTTAGGCATTGTGCTGGTCGTACCTAGGAATCCTACACAGTTCTTGTATCTTATGTATGTATGTACTTCTGCCTAAAAAGATTATTATTATTATTGGGAAATTGAGCTCAATGCTCAATTGAGCATTGAGCAAACACATTCAGTGTTTGAATGAAGTTGAAGGAAAGACCTAGTATATGTGTAAGTGTTTTAAAAATAAATTTTCGGATGCAACCTACACTCTTTATCAAGGTGCTGTAAACAGTGAACAATGTGCTGTGCGTGCAATGTGATGTGCTGATCACGTACGGAAATGCGTGCTGTATCTTGGGAACACGCCCGGAGGTGGGGCGTGATGACCTCATCATGGATGAAGTCTTCAGACAGTGATTGTTATGTGTGTGTGTGTTTTCCGTAAACTGTAACACACTTTAATCAAATTAATAAACAAAAATAATAGGGGTGGTAGGAGAAAAAAATATTTATGTATATATATATATATATATATATATATATATATATATATATATATATAAATGCATAGACGACGTTGGTTTCCTTCAAGGCGTTTTGTTTGGTGTCTGGGGAATTTTTCATGGGTAGGTTGGCCGTTTTTATGATTTATGTTCTGATTTTTGTTTGCAGGGATAACGTTCCTAATAATAATATCTTTCAGGACCCTTTCCTCTGTTTTATGAGCTGTGGAAAAGAAGTTCCTGTAAAACAGTCTAATAGGGGGTACAGGTGTTTTGTTAGTTGTCTCTTCAAAGGTTGCATGGCGTTTCAACTTTCTTTTTATGACGTCTTCAACATAACCATTGGAGAAGCCATTGTTGACTAGGTCCTGCCTTACCTTACAGAGTTCTTCGT
Source organism: Procambarus clarkii (assembly GCF_040958095.1). Taxonomy (NCBI): domain Eukaryota; kingdom Metazoa; phylum Arthropoda; class Malacostraca; order Decapoda; family Cambaridae; genus Procambarus; species Procambarus clarkii. The sequence continues at coordinate 782,899 of NC_091212.1, read as the reverse complement.
CGACTTGCTTCCATCCTGAGCTGTGACTGAGAGCACGGTCGACTTCAGCGTTGACAACACTCCTCTTGTACCTGTCTGGGCAGTCACTGTTGGCATTGAAGTACATTCCTATGTTTGTTTCCTTAGTGTAGACTGCAGTGTGGAAGACTCCGTTCCTTTCCGTGATTGTTAGATCTAGAAAGGGCAGCTTCCCATCATTCTCCACCTCGTAAGTGAAACTTAGCACAGAATTCTTCTCGGATGGCTCCTTCAGCTGCTGCAGACGTCTGACATCAGATACCTGAATAAAAATGACGTCAACATACCTGCAGTATATGGCAGGTTTGAAGTCCTCGTCAACCAAGACCCTATTCTCTATGGTACCCATGTACAAGTTCACAAACAAGACACCTAGAGGAGATCCCATGGCGACCCCATCTACATACTTATACATGTGCCCATCTGGACTCAAGAAGGGTGCCTCTTTAGTGCAGGCTTGGAGTAGCTTTCTTAGTATGCTTTCTGGTATGTCAAGAGGAGTACAAGCCGGATCACTTTATACTCTGTCCATTATCATCCCGATTGTTTCATCTACAGGTACGTTGGTAAACAGCGACTCTACATCCAAGGAGGCTCCTATCACCATGGCCCATGCTCCCTGCAGCAAGTCAACGAATTCCTTTAGAGACATCAGGCTGAAAGCACAAGGTACATAAGGAGTCAGCAAGCAGTTGTGTCACTTAACCAGTCTGTTTGTGGGTGTGGGTATCTGGCTGATGATTGACCGAAGTGGGTTTCCAGGCTTGTGGGTCTTGACATTCCCATAAGCATAACCAGGTTTGCGTTCCCAATATCGTTGGGCAGGTGGAGTCCGGATTTCTTGGCGTTCACAGTTTCGATCAATCTGTTTACCTTCGTTTTCAATTCAGCTGTAGTGTCCTTCGTTGCCCTTCGGAATTTAGTTTGATCAGAGAATATGAGGTTCATTTTTGCCACATATTCGTCTTTTTTTTAATAATAACGTATATTGGCGACTTGTCGCCTCTCCTGACGACACCTTGTTCTCACGAAGGCTTTTGTCTGCCGCTTTGAGCTTGGGGGACAGTATAGTGCTTCTGTAGTTACCGCGAATCTTTCCTACTTCTGCAATAATTTCCACTTGCAAGATGTCTTTAGTGGTAACCTTCTTTTGCGTCTCGAGGTCAAATATGTCGTTCAGTAGGATCTCCAACACCACTTTCCAGGCCATCTCACTTGGTCTAGACATAACGTAACAGTTTATACCCAGATTTAAGAGAGTGATTTGGTCCTCAGTGAGGTTGTTTCCAGCAATGTTTTAAGAGGCCATCTCTGGGTCGTGGAATCGCCATAAGTCCTCCAAATAACGTTGTCAGTTTCTTGATGATCCTGGTTTCGGTGCAATTGCGATGTCGATCAATAAGGATGTCGAGGTGTTGGTCGATTCGACTACGAAGGTCTTTGTCGATATTGATGTTTCTCCATTGGTCTGTAGCATGAAGTAGTTGCGCTTTGCTATTGTTGATCTCATTTTCTACCTTGCGTATCTGATTTCGAATCATATCTTGACGATATTTTATCGCGAAGGCTTGGTTTCTTGCTTCTCGATCGTGCGTTTTAATATTAGTATATTTTTGTTGCAGTCTTTCTTGTAAACATATGTTGTTGAATATGACCAAAAGGGTAAGATTAACCCTTAAACTGCTAAGGGGTCCTGAGGGGATTTACACCCCTGTGCGCATGAAAAAAAATCTAAAAAATTATTTCGTCTTCTAAAAATGTTAATTTGTGTTCCTTGAGCACGGGAAAAAATCGTAGGTGACATATTTTGGGTGCAATAGGCCGAGGAAGTTTGGCAAAATGTGGACATTGACGGCGCGGTCGTCAGTGCCGATCAGCGTCACCCGAGCTGACAGGTGAGAGTTGCCACAATGATATTATCACTTAATTATTTTATGTCTGATTGATTTTTTCTTAGTTTTTTCAGTAATATTATTCAATAATGAGTATTGTGATAAATTTAAATAATAAAAGGGGTGAATAATTGCTATACTCAAAGGTATGGTGTGCATATTAGTGATTCAATTATGTTCATAAAAGAATAAACAAATAGTTTTGCTGTTATTACACTCTATACACACAGGTTATATATAAGTATCTGCATGTTTTGTTCACCATAATGAATCACTTAAGTTTGTATTGAGAGTCAAAAAGCAACGAAGAGTGACCGCCACATGTTGCCACTCACTAACTCAACAACGCCTCACTCGCCCACTTTCTCCTCCCACCATCCTGTTTTATATTTTATTCACAATATACAGACGTTATATATAAGTATCTACATGTTTTGTTCACCATAACTGTACAACTAAGCTGATATAGTTAGTTCAGGCAATAAGAGTCGTCGCTATACTCAGTCAGCAGGCGGCTCCCTCACTCATTCAAGGTCACACGCACTAAACTTTCTCCCCCAACAATACTGTCTGCAGTGTTATTACATAATATACACATATTATATGTAAGTATCTACATGTTGTATGCACCGCAGCTGTACACCTAAGCTTATAGAGTGCCCAAAGAGCATAGTGGCCACTCTCCACACAGCCAGACAAGTCATGCAGACGATGTCACCTCCGTCACCCAAATGGCTCCACCCAACATAATCCTTTTGCTGTTATTACACTAATACACACATTATATATAAGTATCTACATTCGTGTTCACCATAGAGAACCACTGACCTGGTATGTTGAATGAAGACAATAACAAGTGGCCAACCAGTCAGTAAAGGGTGCTATCTCCCTCCGTCCCTCAGCATCACTCCTCCCACAGCGCTAATTATCACAACAATCCTGCTATTATCACAATCCTTGTCATTTTTATCAGTCACGAGTCATCTGTATAATTGTCATCGCTAAATAATAGCAGTTATATACTTATTTTGACATTTTTCGGCGATGCTGTGGTCACAAGCTGAACAGCAATGCTATTCGCTCATGCTGCGTGTGCCAGCCTTGGTTGCTCCAACAGTACTGTGCCTCTCACACCTGAGAATATTGCCCACGATTTTTTTTAAATGGCATCTGTTTACAAGAGCCCTGAAGAAGCTAATGTGAACCCCATGTAGCCGCGAGCCATATGAATATAACCTAACCTATCTTTATAGGTTAGGTTAGGCTAGGTGGCCGAAAAAGTTAGGTTAGGTTAGGTTAGGTAGTCCAAAAACAATAATTTCATGAAAACTTGGCTTATTAGGCAAATCAGGCCTTGCATAGTAGGCTAAGAAGTGCGTTCTGGCTACTAGGTACGACATATATATATATATATATATATATATATATATATATATATATATATATATATATATATATATATATATATATATATATATATATATATATATATATATATATATGTCGTACCTAGTAGCCAGAACGCACTTCTCAGCCGATTATGCAAGGCCCGATTTGCCTAATAAGCCAAGTTTTCCTGAATTAATATATTTTTTCTATTTTTTTTCTTATGAAATGATAAAGCTACCCATTTCATTATGTATGAGGTCAATTTTTTTTTATTGGAGTTAAAATTAATGTAGATATATGACCAAACCTAACCAACCCTACCTAACCTATCTTTAAAGGTTAGGTTAGGTGAGGTAGCCGAAAAAGTTAGGTTAGGTTAGGTTAGGTAGGTTAGGTTGTCGAAAAACAATTAATTCAGGAAAACTTGGCATATTAGGAAAATCGGGCCTTGCATAGTAGGCATAAAAGTGCGTTCTGGCTACTAGGTACGACATATATATATATATATATATATATATATATATATATATATATATATATATATATATATATATATATATATATATATATATATATTATATATATATATATTAGTATATTTTGGAAGCAGTCTTTCCTGTAGACATATATTATTAAATATGACCGAAAAAGTAAGATTAATAATTCTAACACGAATTTTCTCGATCTTTCTTACGTTTCTTTTCACTGTTGATGGTAATTCAAAAATCAATTCTCCAAAATTCATTTTTATTTCTACTCTGACGCGACACTTGAGCGCGTTTCGTAAAACTTATTACATTTTCAAAGACTTTAGTTTACACACACACACACAACTTTAACTGAATAGAGCTTAAACATCTTCGAGTTTTTTATACCTACATTTGGGTGAGGTGACATGTTACAATAGTTTTGGATGAGGTGAAAATAAACTTTTAACACAAGACAGGACACGAAAAAATGGGTTTTAAAGGTAGGTAACTGCAGAAGGCCTATTTTTATTGGCCCATATTTCTTGATGCTTCTATATTGGAGCGGAGTCTTGAAGTGGGTAGAATATAGTTGTGCATTAATTGGCTGTTGATTGCTGGTGTTGACTTCTTGATGTGTAGTGCCTCGCAGATGTCAAGCCACCTGCTATCGCTGTATCTATCGATGATTTCTGTGTTGTTTGCTAAGATTTCTCTGGTGATTCTTTTCTGGTTTCCTTTCTCTGGTTTTCTTTTGGTTGTGGGAAGAGATTATATGTTCCTTAATGGAGCCCTGTTGCTTATGCATCGTTAAACGCCTGGAAAGAGATATTGTTGTCTTGCCTATATACTGAGTTTTTTGAGGCTTACAGTCCCCAAGAGGGCATTTGAAGGCATAGACGACGTTGGTCTCTTTTAAAGCGTTCTGCTTTGTGTCTGGAGAGTTTCTCATGAGTAGGCTGGCCGTTTTCTTGGTTTTATAGTAAATCGTCAGTTGTATCTTCTGATTTTTGTCTGTAGGGATAACGTTTCTATTAACAATATCTTTCAGGACCCATTCCTCCGTTTTATGAGCTGTGGACAAGAAGTTCCTGTAAAATAGTCTAATAGGATGTATAGGTGTTGTGTTAGTTGTCTCTTCAGAGGTTGCATGGCGTTTCACTTTCCTTCTTATGATGTCTTCAACGAAACCATTGGAGAAGCCGTTGTTGACTAGGACATGCCTTACCCTACAAAGTTCTTCGTCGACTTGCTTCCATTCTGAGCTGTGGCTGAGAGCACGGTCGACATAAGCGTTAACAACACTCCTCTTGTACCTGTCTGGGCAGTCACTGTTGGCATTGAGGCACATTCCTTTGTTTATTTCCTTAGTGTAGACTGAAGTGTGGAAACCTCCGCTCCTTTCCATGACTGTTACATCTAGAAAGGGCAGCTTCCCATCCTTCTCCATCTCGTAAGTGAAACGCAACACAGAATTCTGCTCAAATGCCATCTTCAGCTCCTGCAGATTTCTGACATCAGGTACCTGTGTAAAAATGTCGTCAACATACCTGCAGTATATGGCCGGTTTCAAGTTTACGTTCATATATACATATATATATATATGTCGTACCTAGTAGCCAGAACGCACTTCTCAGCCTACTATGCAAGGCCCGATTTGCCTAATAAGCCAAGTTTTCATGAATTATTTGTTTTTCGACTACCTAACCTACCTAACCTAACCTAACCTAACTTTTTCGGCTACCTAACCAAACCTAACCTATGAAGATAGGTTAGGTTAGGTTAGGTAGGGTTGGTTAGGTTCGGTTATATATCTACGTTAATTTTAACTCCATTAAAAAAATATTGACCTCATACATAATGAAATGGGTAGCTTTATCATTTCATAAGAAAAAAATTAGAAAAAATATATTAATTCAGGAAAACTTGGCTTATTAGGCAAATCGGGCCTTGAATAGTAGGCCAAAAAGTGAGTTCTGGCTATTAGGTACGACATATATATATATATATATATATATATATATATATATATATATATATATATATATATATATATATATATATATATATATATATATATATATATATAATATATATATATATATATATGTCGTACCTAGTAGCCAGAACGCACTTCTCAGCTTACTATGCAAGGCCCGATTTGCCTAATAAGCCAAGTTTTCCTGAATTAATATTTTTTCTCTAATTTTTTTCTTATGAAATGATAAAGCTACCCATTTCATTATGTATGAGGTCAATTTTTTTTATTGGGGTTAAAATTAACGTAGTTATATGACCGAACCTAACCAACCCTACCTAACCTATCTCTATAGGTTAGGTTAGGTTAGGTAGCAGAAAAAGTTAGTTAGGTTAGGTTAGGTAGGTTAGGTAGTCGAAAAACAATTCATGAAAACTTGGCTTATTAGGCAAATCGCGCCTTGCATAGTAGGCTGAGAAGTGCGTTCTGGCTACTAGGTACGACATATATATATATATATATATATATATATATATATATATATATATATATATATATGTATATATATATATATATATATATATATATATATATATATATATATATATATATATATATATATATATATATATATATATATATATATATATATATATGTATATATATATGTCGTACCTAGTACCCAGAACGCACTTCTCGGCCTAATATACAAGGCCTGATTTGCCAAATAAGCCAAGTTTTCATGAATTAATTGTTTTTCGACCACCTAATCTACCTAACCTAACCTAACTTTTTCGGCTACCTAACCTAACCTAACCTATAAAGATAGGTTAGGTTAGGTTAGGTAGGCTTGGTTAGGTTCGGTCATATAGCTACGTTAATTTTAACTCAAATAAAAAAAAAATGGCCTCATACATAATGAAATGGGTAGCTTTATCATTTCATAAGAAAAAAAATAGAGAAAATATATTAATTCAGGAAAACTTGGCTTATTAGGCAAATCGAGCCTTGCATAGTAGGCTGAGAAGTGCGTTCTGGCTACTAGGTACGACATATATATATATATATATATATATATATATATATATATATATATATATATATATATATATATATATATATATATATATATATATATATATATGTCGTACCTAGTAGCCAGAACTCACTTCTCAGCCTACTATGCAAGGCCCGATTTGCCTAATAAGCCTAGTTTTCATGAATTAATGTTTTTTCGACTACCTAACCTACCTAACCTAACCTAACGTTTTCGGCTACCTAACCTAACCTAACCTATAAAGATAGGTTAGGTTAGGTTAGGTAGGGTTGGTTAGGTTCGGTCATATATCTACGTTAATTTTAACTCCAATAAAAAAAATTGACCTCATACATAATGAAATGGGTAGCTTTATCATTTCATAAGAAAAAAAATAGAGAAAATATATTAATTCAGTAAAACTTGGCTTATTAGGCAAATCGGGCCTTGCATAGTAGGCTGAGAAGTGAGTTCTGGCTACTAGGTACGACATATATATATATATATATATATATATATATATATATATATATGTCGTACCTAGTAGCCAGAATGCACTTCTCGGCCTAGTATGCAAGAACCGTTTTGCCTAATAGGCCGAGGGATTTTCTATTTTTTCAATGAAATGTTTCGAATTGGTTGATTTGAATCATTAATATTATATTATATTAAGAACATAAATAATTGACTTAGTTATGTTAGTTTAGGTTCGGTTAAGATAGGTTAGGTTAGGTTAGGTAGGGTTGGTTAGGTTCGGTCATATACTTACGTTAGTTTTAACTCCAATAAAATATAATTTACTCATACATAGTGAAATGAATAACTTTATCATTTCATAAAGAAAAAACTAGAAAAATACATAAATTCAGGAGAACTTGGCTTATTAGGCAAATCGCGTCTTGCAGAGTAGGCCGAGTACTGAGTTCTGGCTACTAGGTACAACATATATATATATATATATATATATATATATATACCCCATGCGCAGTTTAAGGGTTAATCATTCGAACACGAATTTTCTCAATATTTCCTACTTTTTTCTTCGCTGTCAAGGTAACTGAAAAATTATTTCTCCAAAATTCATTTTACAGTTTTATTTTGGTCTGACACCTAAAGGTCTTTGGTAAGGGCTTCTTACATTCTCAAAGACTTGTTTACACTTATTTGTTTAAGACTTGTTTACACTTACTACTTGTTTACACGTAACAAAGACTTGTTTACACTTATACACATCATGCTTATATGCGTTATTGGGAAATACAAGCCTGGTTATGCGTATTAGAATGTCAAGACCCACAAGCCTGGAAACCCACTTCGGTCAATCATCAGCCAGATACCCACACCCACATACAGACCAAGTCTAAGCGACTCAACTGCTTGCTGACTCCTTATGTACCTTGTGCTTTCAGCGTGAAGTCTCCAAAGGAATTCGTTGACTTGCTGCCGGGAACACGGGCCACAGGGATAAGAGCCTCTTCTGGATGTAGAGTCACTGTTTACCAACGTACCTGTAGATGAAACAATCGGGATGATAATGGACAGAGTATATCGTGATCCGGATTGTACTCCTCTTGACATACCAGAAAGCATACTAAGAAAGCTACTCCAAGCCTGCACTAAAGAGGCACCCTTCTTGAGTCAAGATGGGGACATGTATAAGCAAATAGATAGGGTCACCATAGGTTCTCCCCTGGGTGTCCTGTTTGCGAACTTCTGCATGGGTACCATAGAGAATAGGGTCTTTGTTGACATGGACTTGACACCCGAAATATACTGCAGGTATGTTGCCAATATTTTTATGTAGGTACCTGATATTAGACTTCTGCAGCAGCTGAAGGAGGCATTCGAGCAGAATTCTGTGTTAAGTTTGACTTACGAGGTAGAGAATAATGGGAAGCTGCTCTTTTTAGATGCTTTTTTTAGTCACGTAGGAGGAACAGAGGCTTCCACACTGCAGTCTACACTAAGGAAACAAACATAGGAATGAACCTCAATGCCAATAATGACTGCCTAGACAGGTACAAGAGGAGTGTTCGTGTTAGAATTATTAATCTTATCCTTTCCTTATTAAGGGTATTAAACCTTACCCTTTATATATATATATATATATATATATATATATATATATATATATATATATATATATATATATATATATATATATATATATATATATATATGTCTTACCTAGTAGCCAGAACGCACTTCTCTGCCTACTGTGCAAGGCCCGATTTGCCTAATAAGCCAAGTTTTCATGAATTAATTATTTTTCGACGACCAAACCTACCTAACCTAACCTAACCTAACTTTTTCGGCTACCTAATCTAACCTAACCTATAAAGATAGGTAAGGTTAGGTTAGGTAGGGTTGGTTAGGTTCGGTCATATATCTACGTTAATTTTAACTCCCCCCAAAAAAATTGACCTTATACGTAATGAAATGGGTAGCTTTATCTTTTCATAAGAAAAAAATTAGAGAAAATATATTAATTCAAGAAAACTTGGCTTATTAGGCAAATCGGACCTTATTAGGCAAATCGGACCGAGAACACACTTCTCGGCCTACTATGCAAGGCCCGATTTGCCTAATAAGCCAAGTTTTCATGAATTAATGTTTTTTCGACAACCTAACCTAACCTAACTTTTTTAGCTACCTAACGTATAAAGATAGGTTAGGTTAGGTTAGGTAGGGTTGGTTAGGTTCGGTCATATATCTACGTTAATTTTAACTCCAATAAAATAAAATTGACCTCATACATAATGAAATGGGTAGCTTTATCATTTCATAAGAAAAAAATTTGAGAAAATATATTAATTCAGGAAAACTTTGGCCTATTAGGCAAATTAGGTCTTGCATAGTAGGCTGAGAAGTGCCTTCTGGCTACTAGGTACGACATATATATATATATATATATATATATATATATATATATATATATATATATATATATATATATATATATATATATATATATATATATGTCGTACCTAGTAGCCAGAATGCACTTTTCGGCCTACTATGCAAGGCCCGATTTGCCTAATAAGCCAAGTTTTCCTGAATTAATATGTTTTCTCTAATTTTTTTCTTATGAAATGATAAAGCTACCCATTTCATTATGTATGAGGTCAAATTGTTTTTATTGGAGTTACAATTAACGTAGATATATGACCAAACCTAACCAACCCTACCTAACCTAACCTAACCTATCTTTTTAGGTTAGGTTAGGTTAGGTAGCCGAAAAAGTTAGGTTAGGTTAGGTTAGGTAGGTTAGGTAGTCGAAAAACAATTAATTCATGAAAACTTGGCTTATTACGCAAATCGGGCCTTGCATAGTAGGCTGAGAAGTGCGTTCTGGCTACTAGGTACGACATATATATATATATATATATATATATATATATATATATATATATATATATATATATATATATATATATATATATATATATATATATATATATGTGTATATCACGAAAATAAACACGTGATTAAGAATGTGACAATGTCAGACCACGAAGGAAAAATGAAACAGGAAATTTCCTTAAGTACTTTCGTATATTAAATACATCTTCAGAAGGTCATTTTACAGATCGAGTGATGGGTATAAATAGGCAGGAGAGAGTGGTGAAGTAAGGTGAGGTACAATACTTGGACAACGCAGAAGGCCCATTGGCCCATCAGATGCACCCAATTGGCCCATCCGATGTAGCCCAATGGCCCATCTGATATAGCAGACATACAAGCATAATACATAGGTAATTATAACATAAAGAGGTAAATATATACAATAAATTAGTGAGACAAATGTTTTTCAATGATTCTACTTAAATCGCCCTTTAGCTGATCTATTAGAAATGGATCTAAGTTATATAGACCACTGCTAATATTCAAATTACTTTCTTTGGTGATCTGTATCAAAGCGGATTCAATTATGTTTCTGTTATAGGTGCTTTTACAATTTGTTATTGAAGACGCACTCTCCCAATCAATTTGGTGAGCTTTTTCTGACAAATGCACAAACAAAGCATTAGATAATTGGCCATGTCTTACAGAGTATTTATGTTGCGATATTCTACATTTTAAATCTTTAGATGTTTGCCCGACATAGAACTTATTACATTCCTTACAAGGTATTTTATAAATGACGCAATTATCACTACGAGGGCTGTTCCTTACTAATAGCTTACCAACAGTGTTTTCGTAGCTAAACATTACATCTATATTAAAAAGTTTCAAGGCCTTGACAATATTCTCAAACCCATGAATCCGCTTTGATACAGATCACCAAAGAAAGTAATTTGAATATTAGCAGTGGTCTATATAACTTAGATCCATTTCTAATAGATCAGCTAAAGGGCGATTTAAGTAGAATCATTGAAAAACATTTGTCTCACTAATTTATTGTATATATTTACCTCTTTATGTTATAATTACCTATGTATTATGCTTGTATGTCTGCTATATCAGATGGGCCATTGGGCTACATCGGATGGGCCAATTGGGTGCATCTGATGGGCCAATGGGCCTTCTGCGTTGTCCAAGTATTGTACCTCACCTTACTTCACCACTCTCTCCTGCCTATTTATACCCATCACTCGATCTGTAAAATGACCTTCTGAAGATGTATTTAATATACGAAAGTACTTAAGGAAATTTCCTGTTTCATTTTTCCTTCGTGGTCTGACATTGTCATATATATATATATATATATATATATATATATATATATATATATATATATATATATATATATATATATATATATATATATATATATATATATATATATATATGTACCAAGTAGCCAGAATGTTGTTCTTGGCCTAATATGCAAGGCCCGATTTGCCTAATAAGCCAAGTTTTCCTGAATTTCAATATTTTTCTATTTTTTTACTTATGAAATGATAAAGCTATCCATTTCATTCAATGTATTCCCAAATGGTCTGATGTTCCCATCACTGAAACATAAGAAAAAGAGTTAAAAAACGAAATGAAAAACAATGAAAAAAATAAAAAATAAACTATAGTCATGAAATGAATGATATGGTAAACAACACAGCTCAATTCAACCGCAATGTCAAGCAAAATAATTAAATCAATATGAAAATAAATCAAAATCTATTAAAATTAAATTTATCAATGAATTCAGAAACATTGAAATGGAATCGTAACATATTTAGTATGGCGTGTGTTGCTATTACGTGCAAAAAATTAAGCTGTTTAAAAAAAAAAAAGTTTTTACCTGTCACAGGTGTGGCGTCTATATAGTCGGTATAAAACACGTGCGTATTCAAATGAAACGTTATGTCAAACTTTCATGGCAGTCAGTGAAGCACTTTTGGAGATTACAGTGTTTTGCTCTTATGTCCAACAGATGGAGCTGTTTGTAATAAACATTTTATTTCCTGTCACAGGTGAGGCATGTATATACTAGGTATATAAAAACACGCGCCTATTTGAATGCAACGTTGTGTCAAAATTTTAAAGAAATCGGTAAAGAGGTTTCACAGATTTCCCTCACATGAAAAACAGTTTAAAAGAAAAGAATAAATATTTTTTCCCGTCACAGACATGACATCTATAGAGCATGTATATAAAAACCCGCTCGGATGCGAATGGAACTTTGTGTGAAAATTTCAAGGCAATCGGTGAAGAACTTTCGGAGATTAGCAATAATGAACAAACGAGCATTTCCATTTTTATTTATATAGATATATAAGCATATAATTTATACTGTCTATATAGTATGTTCTATATATTTATTTATTACACCTGAATAGATTTGTAACTGAAAAATGTCGTAATTATTGGTTATTTACAAATGAGGGTTCACAAGTACATGTGCACCAAATGCGTGCACATGTACAAATGCAGAAATAACAAATACATGTGTATAAATACCTGTGCCCCTTTTCCAGGACAACCCAGCATACGACGTGTGGGCAACGATGTTGCTGGCATTGCCGGAAAGGAGTCACATCATGATGGGGAACGACGTATGGGTGTGGGCGGAGGACGATCAGGTGGCCCGGCAGCTGCTGCAGCAGTCACAAACCTGGGTGTTGCAAGATGGTCTCTCTCAGCCCATAGACCTCCCCTCTCTGGTCAGGATCTGCGGCTCCACACACATTGCCCACAATGGAGGCAGTCTCCTGCCATGTTAACATAATACAAATTATAATCACATTCCATCAGTCTTTAATTAACATTAAATTTGTACATATAGGGAATGGTGCGAACGTGGCACAATAGTTGACATATGTGTTCCTCAGTTCTGTTGACCTCAGCTGGATCTGACTAATAAATGAATGGGTGCCCGTGCGGCCAGCCTTCCCCATGATTTTCTGGGACCTGGACAAGCTTGCCAGACTTAGCGTTCCCCTATAATGGTGTACCAGGCATAATCAATCAAGCATATTTTTGGCTTTCAGGAAAAGAAGGTCATTATTCAACTGAATTAATCTCTGGTGCGCCCTCACTTGGATTATTGTATCCAGTCAAGAAAACATCATCTTCAGAAAGACAGCTGCATTAGAAAAACTTTAACACCGGGCAACAAAAATCATTGCAGAACTAATTCAACTACCGTAACAGGAACACAAGAGGGCCACCGGACTAATAACATTGCAAACCAGATATGACAGGGCTGATCTCATCGAAACTTAAAATTCTGAACAATTTGGAGGAAGTTAATCCAGACAACTTCTTCTTCCAGACAGTGTCGGAAAATCCGACACCATTTAATAATCATACAAATAATAGCTGTGTTGTATAAACAAGTTAACCCATAGAAAACGTAACTTGTAGTGGAATTACCGTCTAAAGAAAACGGGATATCATCACCACATACTATTATATTCACCACCTATTATGGTGGGAATTATTCTTAAATACATTAGTCTTTGGACTTTACCATCATATAAACATCTCATATAAATTAACTTAATTATCAATATTAAAGTAGAGTAAATGTGACCCTTCTATCACTTATTGACATCTGGACAATGTAAGCCAGGCGTCAGGGAGTGGTGAGGGGGCAGCCATTGTTTATACTAGACCAAAGGCACACGGGAGCAAATACGGCTCCTGTTAATTTTACTTGGACGTAGTGTTATGGAAACCAAAGGTGTACCATTATCAACACGCTGTCATCAAATCAAGTTAAGTGTTCTTTCCGAAACCCATTATCTATCATCAGTGGCCATTAATGTCATTATATAGGGTGACCCAGTTAGAGCACGTGGTAGCCTCAAACTAAAGGTAATTAAGCCAGGTCTTCATTGTTCCATGTACAGTGTTTTCTCTGAAATACCTGTCATATACTAGGTTTCTGGCTTCACAGTTAGCGACCTTTTGACAGGTCAAGACGAGGAAGCAAGACTTTGTGCACCAGTTACTGGGTGATGGAAGCTACCTCAAAGAGGATAATTTGGTGCCTACACCCTAGTTATACCTGGTGGACTAACCTGCTGTACTATAAGATAAGGAACCTCTTCAATGTATGTAGTCTATTACTGTAGTTTGATTGGCTGCATATATATTTAATTAATATAAACCCCCCCTAATGTGTAGAGGATCGATTTGTGAGATTATGAGATTATTGCAGAAATACAGTCCACTTATCATTATACAAATTGCTATCGAAGTATATAAATTAACGTAAATATAAATTAAATAAATATAAATCTCACAGGTCGGTTCCCACATTATTTGGTCATCTTCGAACCGGATGACGGATTATTTGATCCTTTGAACCCACATTTGGTCATCTTAGTACCGGATGAACCAGTTAACCAGTGGATTCATTAAATAAACTAGTGCAGTGTGATTTAAACAAAGCCAGCAGTCAAAGACGGCAGCGTAGCCTCGAGGGAGCTCAGGAGCCTCCCTCAGCCCAGATCAGCCTTAGTCAGCGGTTTCATGTACACCCACAGATTTGGTGGTGTGTTATTCTGTGAAATGACAGCGCTAATATAGAAGCCAGCCAAATTAGTGACTGTGTCGCGAGATTGTTCACAGATTTCGTGGTGTTAAATTTCGCGAGAGATTATCTACGAATTTTGTGGAGTTTATTTCGCGAGGTCACTAATAATATTTAATACTTCTAGATACTATTAGAAGTTTCATAGAGGCTAATTAAGAGGCTATTATCAATAATTGTGTATATTATTTCTCCAATATAGAGAATTATTTAATATATTGCACTAGTGATCACAGTATAATATTTACTAATTGCCAACCCACAACAGGGTAGGATATTAACATTGACTAGTTGAACTATTATCGTTCATCCTAGTCCCATTATTACCATAGTCAGTTGTAATATATTCAACAACCTAACACCATTAATGAATGGTCCAGACCCTATTTTGGGTGTAATTTTTATCAACTCGAGTTGAGTTGTATATATAATAATTTACTTATGATCATCACACCTTTGAGTGATTAATTAGTGTCTCTACCATCCTAGGGTGATATAGAAGAGCTAACCTAAAGGTACTTCCAGTGACACTGGTTTATCACTCAAATCATTAGTGTGTATGATTGTATATATATAATGTGTATTAATTTTAAGTGCTAACCTCTAGTAGAGGTAGGATTATTGCCTAGTGAGTGCAGAATTTTTCCCTAGGCTAACATCAGTGCTTGTTCAGTATTATGAGCAGCCCAAGTACAAGCCCCACAAGGCTTCACCAACTAGCTAGTATGGATAATGCTGGCAATGAGAAAACTGTCATACATCTAGTACTACAATTGTTGGACATACCTCAACCTGATCAGACTGCTGACTCATTACAATCCTTCAGCATGGAGTTTGAGTTACTACTAAGAACATTCAGTCTTAAGGTTGATATAACTACTAGTGAATGGATGACCAAAGTAGTCCTTCAACGAAAATTGTCCAGCGATATACTAGATGAATTATATGCACATCAACATAACACCATCCTGACAGTACAGGACATCACTGAAGGTTTACATTCCATCATAAACAAACGACGAGCAAATGAGGAAGTTAAAGCCTCATGCAAGCCTTCAGAAATAGAAAATAATAGTCAATTAAAGGGTAAAACAACTACCCCAAATAAACATCAATCAATTACTCTAACATCAAGTTGCAGAAAATCTGACAATGCAGCAGCATCCCCCAAACCGGTAACTTCCAAACGTGCAGTAGGCTGGGGGACATGTATGTTCTGCAAAAAGAAACATTCAACATACTGTTGTGCTAATTATCCAACCAGAGACACTCGTATTGAGCGACTCCAGGAATTAGGGAGATGTTCAAGGTGTCTCAAGTCACACAACATAGACTATTGTGATACCCAATTCAACACCTGCAACAGGTGTAGAAGAGGTAGGCACCATGCAGCACTGTGCAAATATACGAAATTAACGTATTCAAGACCCAAGGTGGAAGATAGCATTCCCACCACAGTACAGTACTGCAAGGTGCAACCAACAAAGAGTGTCCAATCGGCAAAGTCTAAAGGTAATACGACTTTGCCTACTGCCCAAATTACCATCCTGAATAAGAGGGCCAAGGTCCATACCCGTGGGTTGTTTGACCAAGGATCCCAGAGAACATATATCACTAAAAAGCTGGCAGATGAATTACAATTAAGGCCTGTAGCCCAGATGTCATTCAATATCTCAGGGTTTGTAACAGATGCAGGACCTCAAGTCTACCAGGTGGTACAACCATCAGTACGTTTAGGCAAGTACGTCTGTAGAGTACAAGCCATTGTGGTGGACAAAATACCAGTAGAACTACAAGTTCAAGGTCTGAGAGCAACAGCCAAATTCCTGAGAAATAGAGGAATAAAATTGGCAGATAATATTAAGTCTGATCACCTCAGCGACTTCGGTCTCATTGTAGGGACAGACTATTGTCATCGATTCATTGGTAGCCCTACTAAATATCAGGGCATAACCATGTTAAACTCTGCAGGAGGTAAATTACTCTCAGGCCCAGTATTAAGCCTGAGGAGACCTATGCCTGCAGATAAACAATACCAGTAGAAATCTAAATTTGTCAGCTGATTATATTTCTCCAGTAGCATTATACTAAGGAGATTACAGCTGACTATACCAACAGAGGTTGATGTTAGTATCATCATTTAAAGCTGAAGATGAGTTCATGAGGCCTCAGTGGCAAATCAGTGAACAGTAGCTTAAACAGCTACAAGGCACTGCGACCAATATCACTGAACCCACTGCAGTCTCAGAACCATACTTTACTTTAATGATGAGCTATTCAATCTTCTGAATCAATTAACTAAATTAAACCCCAATAAATCTGATGACTGATTTGATTCATTTATTATTTAATCAAGATGTATTCCATGGGCCTCAGTGTTTATATATCAATGACCAGTTACCTGAAAAAAACTTCAAGTTATATCTAATGTCACTGATCTCACTGCAGTCCCTGAATCATACTTGACTGTAGTACTTGATCACATTCAGTCTTCTGGGTTAAATAATATGTAATTAGGCTTGAATATTAGCCTTACAAGAGTTGACAGGGAAATGAAATCGCATTAGACTTCTAACCCCTGCAACTCTAGTACGGGACATCCGTCCTGTACGAACAGACGCACAAATGTGTGATTACTAACTACTAACATCAAATTAATCTAATAATTCGAAGGAGGAGTATCGGTGTTCATCTGTTCTAAATAGGACTTCGGCCCGTGAGCAGCCCCTGGGGAATTATGTCGGAAAATCCGACACCATTTAATAATCATACAAATAATAGCTGTGTTGTATAAACAAGTTAACCCATAGAAAACGTAACTTGTAGTGGAATTACCGTCTAAAGAAAACGGGATATCATCACCACATACTATTATATTCACCACCTATTATGGTGGGAATTATTCTTAAATACATTAGTCTTTGGACTTTACCATCATAAAAACATCTCATATAAATTAACTTAATTATCAATATTAAAGTAGAGTAAATGTGACCCTTCTATCACTTATTGACATCTGGACAATGTAAGCCAGGCGTCAGGGAGTGGTGAGGGGGCAGCCATTGTTTATACTAGACCAAAGGCACACGGGAGCAAATACGGCTCCTGTTAATTTTACTTGGACGTAGTGTTATGGAAACCAAAGGTGTACCATTATCAACACGCTGTCATCAAATCAAGTTAAGTGTTCTTTCCGAAACCCATTATCTATCATTAGTGGCCATTAATGTCATTATATAGGGTGACCCGGTTAGAGCACGTGGTAGCCTCAAACTAAAGGTAATTAAGCCAGGTCTTCATTGTTCCATGTACAGTGTTTTCTCTGAAATACCTGTCATATACTAGGTTTCTGGCTTCACAGTTAGCGCCCTTTTGACAGGTCAAGACGAGGAAGCAAGACTTTGTGCACCAGTTACTGGGTGATGGAAGCTACCTCAAAGAGGATAATTTGGTGTCTACACCCTAGTTATACCTGGTGGACTAACCTGCTGTACTATAAGATAAGGAACCTCTTCAATGTATGTAGTCTATTACTGTAGTTTGATTGGCTGCATATATATTTAATTAATATAAACCCCCCTAATGTGTAGAGGATCGATTTGTGAGATTATGAGATTATTACAGAAATACAGTCCACTAATCATTATACAAATTGCTATCGAAGTATATAAATTAACGTAAATATAAATTCATATAAATTAAATAAATATAAATCTCACAGGTCGGTTCCCACAGACAGACAACTTCAGGCCAGATGTAACACAAACACGGAACACCAGTTTCAAGCTCAACAAGCCAGAACGTAGAACTGAAAAGAGCTGATGCTGTTATAGTAGCCTATACTATATAGTAGCATTAGCATTTAGTAGCATTTATAGAACTGAAAATAGTAGATGTAGATGCTATTGAGGCCCACAGTGTCATAAACCCATGGAACTACCTACCCGCCGAAGCCGTAAATGTCAAAACTCTGTTGAGCTTTATCACCCAGATTGAAAAAATCAGCAGGGCAAAAGGGGGACCTTGGACAAGCAACCAGCTTCCTGTCCTTGTCGAGGCCACTAGAGTGTAAATTTTACTATTGTTTGTGGTAAATTCAGCTAAATATTTTGTCTTTTCAATGGCATTCATTTCTATATAAATATTATTCTAAACTAATCCACTCATTTTGGATCTTATTCTAACATTGTAATTTTAAAAATAATTTTTTGATTTATTTATATTTTTCACTCTTCATATGACCATTATGACAACAATTAAGAACTCTATGCAGACGAGGAGTCACAATAACGTGGCTGAAATATGTTGACCAAACCACACACTAGAAAGTAAAGGGACGACGGCATTTTGGTCCCTCCTGGACCATTCTCAAGTCGATTGTGATAAGGGATTGATTGATTTATGAAGATTAAGCCACCCAAAAGGTGGCACGGGCATGAATAACCCGTAAGTGGTGGCCCTTTTGAGCCATTATCAGTATCATTAGCTAATACTGGAGATCTGTGGAGGTGCGACTGCACCCTGCGTGACGGGAGATGTCTCCCGTGGTGATAAGGGAATGTTGTTGTTATAGATTCAGGTACTCGGAACGAGTTCCAAGTACCACGGGCTATGGTGAGCCCGTAACTTACCTGGCACAGGAGCGGGGCAAGAAGCACGGGCTATGGTGAGCCTGTGTGATGAAGTTGATACAGGCTATAAATAGGCAAGAGAGAGGTGATGAGCAAGGCAAAAGGTACGAACGTTAAGGTGTAGTAGAGGGAATAGTAGTAGGAATAAGAACTGCAGAAGGCTCATTGGCCCATACGAGGCAGCTCCTATTATAACCACCAAATGAGAAAGGGATAGTAATAGGAATAAGAAGAGGATAGCAAGGGAACGTAAGAGAAAACAATGAACAGAAAAGAGAGAGAAGAGAGAAAGAAAAGGAAAGAGAAAGAAAGATAAATGGAAGGGTAAGCTTATGTTAGCTCACGTTTGTTAAAAAGATTAGAGCATTTGAGTATATATGATAAGGGAAGGAGGCGAGGCAATAAATAGGCAAGAGAGAGGAGAGGAGAAGAAAATCTTAGAGGAAGAAAAAGCAAGGCAAAAGGCACAAAAGGTAAGGTGTAATAAAAGGATAGTAATAGGAATAAGAACATAAGAACGAAGGTAACTGCAGAAGGTCTATTGGCCCATACGAGGCAGCTCCTATTAATAACCACCCAATAAGAAGGGGATAGTAATAGGAATAAGCAAGGGCTCGTCAGAGAAAATAAGGGGAAAGAAAAAGAAAAAAGGAAAGAGAAAGAGAGATAAAGGGAAGGGCAAGATTATGTTAAGTCACGTTTATTAGAAAGTTTAGAGCATTTGAGTATATATTTCGAAAGGGAAGAGTTAACACAAACAAGGCCAGGACTCAAGTTCATGTTGGGTACATTGTGTATTTGAGCCGATTCAACAAGACGGCGTCTGTGAAGAGTAGAGGAAGGAAAGATTATTTTGGAGGAAGACCAATCAATAGGATGATTAGAATCCCTAACATGACAGAAGAGAGCATTGAACAAATCCGCAAGGGCCGTGACGAGGATTCGAGCCTGCGTCTGAGAGCATCCCAGACGCTGACTTAATCGACTGCTTAAACATGGTTACAGGATGCTCTCGGACGCAGGTTCGAATCCTCGTCACGGCCCATGTGGATTTGTTCATTTGATGCATCACGCCATTGTGATTTCTGTGTGTAAGAGAGCATTGTTTGTGTCTGCAGACTTAACACTTCTATTGTGTTCTTTAAGTCTGTCATTAAGTGTACGGCCAGTTTCGCCAAAGTATTGGAGAGGACAAGACGAAAAGGAAATAGGGTAGACACCAGCAGCATTAGAAGCAGGAGGAGCAGTGTGAACTAGATTACTACGAAGTGAGTTAGTTTGTCGAAAGGCGAGCTTTATGTCAAGAGGACGAAAGGTATTGGTAAAGGTTTTGAGTTCAGATATGAAGGGAAAGCAGAGCACAGTGCTACTAGTGTTGGTTTAGGATGAAAGAAATTTAGTTTACCTTGAGAATAGGCACAGTTGATAAAATGCAAAGGGTAACCAAGGATAGAGAATGATTTGTAGATAAAGCCAGTATCAGAATCAAGAAACTGAGGGTCGCTGATGCGTAGAGCGCGGAGGGAGAGAGAGACGAAGACACTTTCCTTTTTTATTAATCATGTCTCTTTTTGATAGTCTTGTATCTTTCAAAGACGTGATGTTAATTTTATGTAGCTTTCCCTCCTAACTCATACGTCTCAGTTCTGAAACAAGTCTGATGTCATACATCTGAACTTTCTCTAACTTCGCCATGTGCTTGACGAGATATGGACTCCACGATGGAGCTGCATACTCCCGGACTGGTCTGACATATGTGGGATACAAGATTATGAATGATTCATTGCATCAATTTCTAAAGGGAATTCTTATGTTGGCCATCCTAAGAACTGCCTATAGAAATGTTTGTAAGGAATTATTCAGAGCCTCGTATATCGCATCAGTTATATGTCAGGTAAACAATGAAGTATGCGCTGGGTATGTGTATTTACTATTTGTGTCAGCAGAATACAAGCAAACTCTATTCATAATTTTAAAATTAGGTATGATAGGGAAATGGGACCGGAGTCATTGCTGTAAACAACCGATGGCTGGAAAGGCGTGATCCAAGAGTCAATGCTCGATCCTGCAAGCACAAATAGGTAAGTACAAATAGGTGACTACACACACACACACATACATTCATAAATATATATATCCTCAGGTAGCAGCCCGTAGCAGATGCCTTACTCCCAGGTACCTATTTACTGCTAGGTGAACAGACGCATCATGATGAAAGAAACTCTACCCATTTGCTACTGCCTCGGCCAGGAATCTAACCCGGGATATTAGGACTATAATGACCAAGCGCTGTCCACTCAGCCACGAGGCCCCTAAAGATGAATACCTCTTAGACCGTCAAAAGAAGAAGCGACACATTCTAGTTAATAATGTTAACAACTTTGCCTTCAGGGAGACTCGAACTCCCGACCTCTGGTTTACTAGACTAGCGCTCTGCCCACTGAGCTATGGAGGCTCTCCGAGGTTGTCTGTGTGTGTGTGTGTGTGTGTGTGTGTGTGTGTGTGTGTGTGTGTGTGTGTGTGTGTGTGTGTGTGTGTGTGTGTGTGTGTGTGTGTGTGTTTACTAGTTGTGTTTTTACGGGGGTTGAGCTTTGCTCTTTCGGCCCGCCTCTCAACTGTCAATGAACTGTTTACTAACTATTTTTTTTTTTTTTTCCACACCACACACACACACACAAGGAAGCAGCCCGTGACAGCTGACTAACTCCCAGGTACCTATTTACTGCTAGGTAACAGGGGCATTCAGGGTGAAAGAAACTTTGCCCATTTGTTTCTGCCTCGTGCGGGAATCGAACCCGCGCCACAGAATTACGAATCCTGCGCGCTATCCACCAGGCTACGAGGCCCCTGTGTGTGTGTGTGTGTGTGTGTGTGTGTGTGTGTGTATACGTGTGTGTGTGTATACGTGTGTGTGTGTGTGTGTGTGTGTGTGTGTGTGTGTGTGTGTGTGTGTGTGTGTATGTATGTATACATGTGTGTGTGTGTGTGTGTGTGTGTGTATGTATGTATACATGTGTGTGTGTGTGTGTGTGCGTGTGTAATTACCTAAGTCTGTGTGTGTACTCGCCAATTTGTGTCTGCAGGATCTAGCATTGACTTTTGGATCCCGCTTACGGAAGGATGTGTGTGTGTGTATGTATACATATATGTGTGTGAGTGTGTGTACTCACCTAATTGTGCTTGCGGGGGTTGAGCTCTGGCTCTTTGGTTCCGCCTCTCAACTGTCAATCAACTGGTGTACAGATTCCTGAGCCTATTGGGCTCTATCATATCTACACTTGAAACTGAGTATGGAGTCAGCCTCCACCACATCACTTCCTAATGCATTCCATTTATCAACCACACTGACACTAAAAAAGTTATTTCTAATATCTCTGTGGCTCATTAGAAAGAACTTTGTGTGTGTGTGTGTGTGTGTGTGTGTGTGTGTGTGTGTGTGTGTGTGTGTGTGTGTGTGTGTGTGTGTGTGTGTGTGTGTGTGTGCGTGTGTGTGTGTGTGCGCGCGCGTGCGTGTGTAATTACCTAAGTCTGTGTGTGTACTCACCTATTTTAGGTGACACCCATTTATTTACTCACCTAGGTGTACTCACCTACTAACCGTCACCTGTGTGTGTGTGTATGTGTGCGTGTGTGAGTGTGTGTGGGTATTTTACGGCCTGCTTAAGCCAGTAATTGAGTTCTTTCTGCATAATATGTGCCTTATAGCCTCTTCTTCTATAATTCTACTCCACGTCAATAGTAAATTCTCAAGAATGGGCGATGGCAAGTAACAGTGCAAAGAATAAGGGTGGGCCTTTGGTAAACAATACACAATTACACCTTCACCAATATATTATCTATCGAAGTATAACTGCAGATATGTACGCTGTGTCGCTTTCACCAACGACACTTATTATATCTGCAGTGTTCTCCCAATCCCGGTGAGTCCACTATCTTCAAGTATACGTCGTCCACGCTCAATGGTAATCACCGGCAAGTTCACCTTCCTCAACATGGGCCAGTCCACACACACCGTATATTCACGATGTCCCAACACCCCACACCCGCTCTCCTGTAACACCCTGACAGAGAGCTTCAGCAACACGCTGACAGGGGTCACAAATAATCACTTCCAGGGGGTCTCTTACCACCCTACATTGCGTACAAGGCGGTCTCTTAGGTAAATTACAGGCACTCCAGTGTCCATTGTTGGTCGACCGACGGTAGCGGGAGTGTGGCTGCCGAGGTCGGTTGTTGCTCTGTCAGGGAGTGGTTGGGGACGGTGTCCGCCTGTACGCAAGTAACAGTTCCCTAGTTATCCCCTGGACTTTTCCTTTATTGTACTTGTTTTATCACCTGTCCCCGTATTGGTATAAATTAACGAGTTCTGTAATTTCTTTTCACTTGAGAATGAACCATGGAGGTTCGAAACGTCGTGCGATTTTGTAATTAGTGTAATATATTCTTCAGTTATTCAATTATTTTCTTCACCTAAAAAAAACATGACTTTTGGTGAACACCTCTTCCAGCTGAACCCTGATGCAAGAGCATTAGGGTTCCTGATGTAAGAGGGATAGAATCCCTAAATCAGAAAATAGTAAATACGGAATATGCTGACATATTCAATGAGACATGCATAAAAGAAAACCTGCTGCCAGTATACACCAATATATATATATATATATATATATATATATATATATATATATATATATATATATATATATATATATATATATATAATATATATATATATATATATATATATATATATATATATATATATATATATATATATATATATATATTATTAAATATGACCGAAAAAGTAAGATTAATAATTCTAACACGAATTTTCTCAATCTTTCGTACATTACGCTTCACTGTTGGAGGTAAATCAAAAATCACTTCTCCAAAATTCATTTTTATTTCTAGTCTGACGCGACACGGGCGCGTTTCGTAAAACTTATTACATTTTCAAAGACTTCACAAATACACAACTGATTAGAACTTACGTATCTCTGTTTTTATATCTACATTTGAGTGAGGTGGGAGGGGTGATGTGGCATTAACACAAGACAGAACAAAAGGGGATATTAATAGGGTATTAAAAGTATCAACACAAGACAGAACAGAAACAATGGGTATTGAATAGAAGTGTTTGTAGAAAGCCTATTGGTCCATATTTCTTGATGCTTCTATATTGGAGCGGAGTCTTGAGGTGGGTAGAATATAGTTGTGCAATAATTGGCTGTTGATTGCTGGTGTTGACTTCTTGATGTGTAGTGCCTCGCAAACGTCAAGCCGCCTGCTATCGCTGTATCTATCGATGATTTCTGTGTTGTTTACTAGGATTTCTCTGGCGATGGTTTGGTTATGGGAAGAGATTATATGTTCCTTAATGGAGCCCTGTTGCTTATGCATCGTTAAACGTCTAGAAAGAGATGTTGTTGTCTTGCCTATATACTGGGTTTTTTGGAGCTTACAGTCCCCAAGTGGGCATTTGAAGGCATAGACGACGTTAGTCTCTTTTAAAGCGTTCTGTTTTGTGTCTGGAGAGTTTCTCATGAGTAGGCTGGCCGTTTTTCTGGTTTTATAGTAAATCGTCAGTTGTATCCTCTGATTTTTGTCTGTAGGGATAACGTTTCTATTAACAATATCTTTCAGGACCCTTTCCTCCGTTTTATGAGCTGTGGAAAAGAAGTTCCTGTAAAATAGTCTAATAGGGGGTATAGGTGTTGTGTTAGTTGTCTCTTCAGAGGTTGCATGGCTTTTCACTTTCCTTCTTATGATGTCTTCGATGAAACCATTGGAGAAGCCATTATTGACTAGGACCTGCCTTACCCTACAGAGTTCTTCGTCGACTTGCTTCCATTCTGAGCTGTGGCTGAGAGCACGGTCGACGTATGCGTTAACAACACTCCTCTTGTACCTGTCAGGGCAGTCGCTGTTGGCATTTAGGCACATTCCTATGTTTGTTTCCTTAGTGTAGACTGCAGTGTGGAAACCTCCGCCCTTTTCCATGACTGTTACATCTAGAAAAGGCAGCTTCCCATCCTTTTCCATCTCGTAAGTGAAACGCAGCACGGAACTCTGCTCAAATGCCTCCTTCAGCTCCTGCAGATGTCTGACATCAGGCACCTGTGTAAAAATGTCGTCAACATACCTGCAGTATATGGCCGGTTTCAAGTTCATGTCGACTAAGACTTTTTGCTCGATGGTACCCATGTAGAAGTTTGCAAACAGGACACCTAGGGGAGAACCCATGGCGACCCCATCTACTTGCTTATACATGTGCCCATCCGGGCTCAAGACGGGTGCCTCTTTAGTACAAGCTTGGAGTAGTTTCCTCAGAATACTTTCTGGCATGTCAAGAGGAGTACAGGCTGGATCACGATACACTCTGTCGGCTATCATTCCGATTGTCTCGTCCACAGGTACGTTAGTAAACAGCGATTCTACGTCCAACGAGGCTCTTATCCCTGTGGCCCGTGTGCCCCGCAGTAAGTCCACAAATTCCTTTGGAGACTTCAGGCTGAAGGCGCAAGGAACATAAGGAGTCAGCAGGCCATTGAGTCGCTTCGCCAGTCTGTACGTGGGTGTGGGTATCTGGCTAATGATTGACCGAAGTGGGTTTCCAGGCTTGTGCGTTTTGACATTTCCATACGCATATCCAGGTTTATATTCCCCAATGATCTTTGGCAGGTGGAGTCCGGATTTCTTGGCGTTCACAGTTTCGATCAGTTTGTTGACCTTTGCTTTTAATTCGGCTGTAGTGTCCTTCGTTACCCTTTGGAACTTAGTTTGGTCAGAGAGTATGATGTTCATTTTCGCCAGATATTCGTCTTTTTTAAGAATGACATATATTGGCGACTTGTCACCTCTCCTGACAACTATCTCCTTGTTCTCACGAAGGCTTTTAGCTGCCGCTTTAAGCTCGGGGGACAGTATGGTGCTTCTGTAGTTGCCTCGATTCTTTCCTCCTTCTGCAATAAGTTCTGCTTGTAAGGTATCTTTGGTAGTGACCTTCTTTTGTGTCTCGAGGTCGAATATGTCGTCCAACAGAATTTCCAACTCTACTTTCCGGGCCATTTCACTCGGTCTGGACATAACATGACAGTTTATGCCCAGATTTAGGAGAGTGACTTGGTCCTCAGTGAGGTTAATTCCTGCAAGGTTCAGGAAGCCATCTCTTGGTCGTGGAATTGCCATAGGTCCTCCATATAATGTTGTTAGTTTCTTGATAATCCTTGTTTCAGTGCTGAGGTGATGTTGGTCTGTGAGGATGTCGAGGTGTTGTTCAATGCGGGTACGGATACTATGGTCGATGTTGTGATGTCTGGTCTCACAGACCAACATCACCTCAGCACAGAAACAAGGATTATCAAGAAACTAACAACATTATATGGAGGACCTATGGCAATTCCACGACCAAGAGATGGCTTCCTGAACCTTGCAGGAATTAACCTCACTGAGGACCAAGTCACTCTCCTAAATCTGGGCATAAACTGTCATGTTATGTCCAGACCGAGTGAAATGGCCCGGAAAGTAGAGTTGGAAATTCTGTTGGACGACATATTCGACCTCGAGACACAAAAGAAGGTCACTACCAAAGATACCTTACAAGCAGAACTTATTGCAGAAGGAGGAAAGAATCGAGGCAACTACAGAAGCACCATACTGTCCCCGAGCTTAAAGCGGCAGCTAAAAGCCTTCGTGAGAACAAGGAGATAGTTGTCAGGAGAGGTGACAAGTCGCCAATATATGTCATTCTTAAAAAAGACGAATATCTGGCGAAAATGAACATCATACTCTCTGACCAAACTAAGTTCCAAAGGGTAACGTAGGACACTACAGCCGAATTAAAAGCAAAGGTCAACAAACTGATCGAAACTGTGAACGCCAAGAAATCCGGACTCCACCTGCCAAAGATCATTGGGGAATATAAACCTGGATATGTGTATGGAAATGTCAAGACGCACAAGCCTGGAAACCCACTTCGGCCAATCATTAGCCAGATACCCACACCCACGTACAGACTGGCGAAGCGACTCAATGGCCTGCTGACTCCTTATGTTCCTTGCGCCTTCAGCCTGAAGTCTCCAAAGGAATTTGTGGACTTACTGCGGGGCACACGGGCCACAGGGATAAGAGCCTCGTTGGACGTAGAATCGCTGTTTACCAACGTACCTGTGGACGAGACAATCGGAATGATAGCCGACAGAGTGTATCGTGATCCAGCCTGTACTCCTCTTGACATGCCAGAAAGTATTCTGAGGAAACTACTCCAAGCTTGTACTAAAGAGGCACCCTTCTTGAGCCCGGATGGGCACATGTATAAGCAAGTAGATGGGGTCGCCATGGGTTCTCCCCTAGGTGTCCTGTTTGCAAACTTCTACATGGGTACCATCGAGCAAAAAGTCTTAGTCGACATGAACTTGAAACCGGCCATATACTGCAGGTATGTTGACGACATTTTTACACAGGTGCCTGATGTCAGACATCTGCAGGAGCTGAAGGAGGCATTTGAGCAGAGTTCCGTGCTGCGTTTCACTTACGAGACGGAAAAGGATGGGAAGCTGCCTTTTCTAGATGTAACAGTCATGGAAAAGGGCGGAGGTTTCCACACTGCAGTCTACACTAAGGAAACAAACATAGGAATGTGCCTAAATGCCAAAAGCGACTGCCCTGACAGGTACAAGAGGAGTGTTGTTAACGCATACGTCGACCGTGCTCTCAGCCACAGCTCAGAATGGAAGCAAGTCGACGAAGAACTCTGTAGGGTAAGGCAGGTCCTAGTCAATAATGGCTTCTCCAATGGTTTCATCGAAGACATCATAAGAAGGAAAGTGAAAAGCCATGCAACCTCTGAAGAGACAACTAACACAACACCTATACCCCCTATTAGACTATTTTACAGGAACTTCTTTTCCACAGCTCATAAAACGGAGGAAAGGGTCCTGAAAGATATTGTTAATAGAAACGTTATCCCTACAGACAAAAATCAGAGGATACAACTGACGATTTACTATAAAACCAGAAAAACGGCCAGCCTACTCATGAGAAACTCTCCAGACACAAAACAGAACGCTTTAAAAGAGACTAACGTCGTCTATGCCTTCAAATGCCCACTTGGGGACTGTAAGCTCCAAAAAACCCAGTATATAGTCAAGACAACAACATCTCTTTCTAGGCGTTTAACGATGCATAAGCAACAGGGCTCCATTAAGGAACATATAATCTCTTCCCACAACCAAACCATCGCCAGAGAAATCCTAGTAAACAACACAGAAATCATCGATAGATACAGCGATAGCAGGCGGCTTGACGTTTGCGAGGCACTACATATCAAGAAGTCAACACCAGCAATCAACAGCCAATTATTGCACAACTATATTCTACCCACCTCAAGACTCCGCTCCAATATAGAAGCATCAAGAAATATGGACCAATAGGCTTTCTACAAACACTTCTATTCAATACCCATTGTTTCTGTTCTGTCTTGTGTTGATACTTTTAATACCCTATTAATATCCCCTTTTGTTCTGTCTTGTGTTAATGCCACATCACCCCTCCCACCTCACTCAAATGTAGATATAAAAACAGAGATACGTAAGTTCTAATCAGTTGTGTATTTGTGAAGTCTTTGAAAATGTAATAAGTTTTACGAAACGCGCCCGTGTCGCGTCAGACTAGAAATAAAAATGAATTTTGGAGAAGTGATTTTTGATTTACCTCCAACAGTGAAGCGTAATGTACGATAGATTGAGAAAATTCGTGTTAGAATTATTAATCTTACTTTTTCGGTCATATTTAATAATATATGTCTACAGGAAAGACTGCTACCAAAATATACTAATATATATATATATATATATATATATATGCGAACAAGCCTGAATGGTCCCCAAGACAATATGCAACTGAAAACTCACACCCCAGAAGTGACTCGAACCCATACTCCCAGAAGCAACGCAACTGGTATGTACAAGACGCCTTAATCCACTTGACCATCACGACCGGACAAAATGAGGTGATAGCCGAGGCTATTTGAACCACCCACCGCCGGCACTCGGATAGTAATCTTGGGCATAGCATTTTACCAAATCACCTCATTCTTTGGGGCACACATGAGGAACACAAATGCGAACAAGCCTGAATGGTCCCCAGGACAATATGCAACTGAAAACTCACACCCCAGAAGTGACTCGAACCCATACTCCCAGAAGCAACGCAACTGGTATGTACAAGACGCCTTAATCCACTTGACCATCACGACCGGACAAAATGAGGTGATAGCCGAGGCTATTTGAACCACCCCACCGCCGGCACTCGGATAGTAATCTTGGGCATAGCATTTTACCAAATCACCTCATTCTTTGGGGCACACGTGAGGAACACAAATGCGAACAAGCCTGAATGGTCCCCAGGACAATATGCAACTGAAAACTCACACCCCAGAAGTGACTCGAACCCATACTCCCAGAAGCAACGCAACTGGTATGTACAAGACGCCTTAATCCACTTGACCATCACGACCGGACAAAATGAGGTGATAGCCGAGGCTATTTGAACCACCCCACTGCCGGCACTCGGATAGTAATCTTGGGCATAGCATTTTACCAAATCACCTCATTCTTTGGGGCACACGTGAGGAACACAAATGCGAACAAGCCTGAATGGTCCCCAGGACAATATGCAACTGAAAACTCACACCCCAGATGTGACTCGAACCCATACTCCCAGAAGCAACGCAACTGGTATGTACAAGACGCCTTAATCCACTTGACCATCACGACCGGACAAAATGAGGTGATAGCCGAGGCTATTTGAACCACCCCACCGCCGGCACTCGGATAGTAATCTTGGGCATAGCATTTTACCAAATCACCTCATTCTTTGGGGCACACGTGAGGAACACAAATGCGAACAAGCCTGAATGGTCCCCAGGACAATATGCAACTGAAAACTCACACCCCAGAAGTGACTCGAACCCATACTCCCAGAAGCAATGCAACTGGTATGTACAAGACGCCTTAATCCACTTGACCATCACGACCGGACAAAATGAGGTGATCGGGCCTTGCATAGTAGGCTGAGAAGTGCGTTCTGGCTACTAGGTACGACATATATATATATATATATATATATATATATATATATATATATATATATATATATATATATATATATATATATATATATGTCGTACCTAGTAGCCAGAACGCACTTTTCAGCCTACTATGCAAGGCCTAATTTGCCTAATAAGCCAAGTTTTCCTGAAATAATATATTTTCTCTAATTTTTTTCTTACAAAATGATAAAGCTACCCATTTCATTATGTATGAGGTCAATTTTTTTTATTGGAGTTAAAATTAACGTAGATATATGACCGAACCTAACCAACCCTACCTAACCTAACCTAACCTATCTTTATAGGTTAGGTTAGGTTAGGTAGCCAAAAAAGTTAGGTTAGGTTAGGTTAGGTAGGTTAGGTAGTCGAAAAACAATTAATTCATGAAAACTTGGCTTATTAGGCAAATCGCGCCTTGCATAGTAGGCTGAGAAGTGCGTTCTGGCTATTAGGTACGACATATATATATATATATATATATATATATATATATATATATATATATATATATATATATATATATATATATATATATATATATATATATATATATATATATATATATATATATATATATTCATATATTCACAATTAATTCATGAAAACTTGGCTTATTAGGCAAATCGGGCCTTGCATAGTAGGCTGAGAAGTGCGTTCTGGCTACTAGGTACGACATATATATATATATATATATATATATATATATATATATATATATATATATATATATATATATATATATATATATATATATATATATATATATGTCATACCTAGTAGCCAGAACGCACTTCTCAGCCTACTATGCAAGGCCCGATTTGCCTAATAAGCCAAGTTTTCCTGAATTAATATATTTTCTCTAAATTTTTTCTTATGAAATGATAAAGCTACCCATTTCATTATGTATGAGGTCAATTTTTTTTTTTATTGAAGTTAAAATTAACGTAGATATATGACCGAACCTAACCAACCCTACCTAACCTAACCTAACCTATCTTTATAGATTATGTTAGGTTAGGTAGCCGAAAAAGTTAAGTTAGGTTAGGTTAGGTAGGTTAGGTAGTCGAAAAACAATTAGTTCAAGAAAACTTGGCTTAATAGGCAAATCGGGCCTTGCATAGTAGGCTGAGAAGTGCGTTCTGGCTACTAGGTACGACATATGTATATATATATATATATATATATATATATATATATATATATATATATATATATATATATATGTCGTACCTAGTAGCCAGAACGCACTTCTCAGCCTACTATGCTAGGCCCGATTTGCCTAATAAGCCAAGTTTTCCTGAATTAATATATTTTCTCTAATTTTTTTCTTATGAAATGATAAAGCTACCCATTTCATTATGTATGAGGTCAATTTTTTTTAATTGGAGTTAAAATTAACGTAGATATATGACCGAACCTAACCAACCCTACCTAACCTAACCTAACCTATCTTAATAGGTTAGGTTAGGTTAGGTGGCCGAAAAAGTTAGGTTAGGTTAGGTTAAGTAGGTTAGGTTGTCGAAAAACAATTAATTCATGAAAACTTGGCTTATTAGGCAAATCGGGCCTTGCATAGTAGGCTGAGAAGTGCATTCTGGCTACTAGGTACGACATATATATATATATATATATATATATATATATATATATATGTCGTACCTAGTAGCCAGAACTCACTTCTCAGCCTACTATTCAAGGCCCGATTTGCCTAATAAGCCAAGTTTTCCTGAATTAATATATTTACTATAATTTTTTTCTTATGAAATGATAAAGCAACCCTTTTCTCTATGTATGAGGTCAATTTTATTTTATTGGAGTTAAAATTAACGTAGATATATGACCGAACCTAACCAACCCTACCTAACCTAACCTAACCTATATTTATAGGTAAGGTTAGGTTAGGTAGCCCAAAAAAGCTAGGTTAGGTTAGGTTAGGTAGGTTAGGTAGACGAAAAAACATTAATTCATGAAAACTTGGCTTATTAGGCAAATCGGGCCTTGAATAGTAGGCTGAGAAGTGCGTTCTGGCTATTAGGTACGACATATATATATATATATATATATATATATATATATATATATATATATATATATATATATATATATATATATATATATATATATATATATATATATATATATATATATATGTCGTACCTAGTAGCCAGAACGCACTTCTCAGCCTACTATGCAAGGCCCGATTTGCCTAATAAGCCAAGTTTTCATGAATTGTTTTTCGACTACCTAACATACATAACTTAACCTAACCTAACTTTTTCGGCTACCTAACCTAACCTAACCGTTAAAGATAGGTTAGGTTAGGTAGGGTTGGTTAGGTTCGGTCATATATCTACATTAATTTTAACTCCAATAATATAAAATTGACCTCATACATAATGAAATAGGTAGCTTTATCATTTCATAAGAAAAATATTAGAGAAAATATATTAATTCAGGAAAACTTGGCTTATTAGGCAAATCGGGCCTTGCATAGTAGGGTGAGAAGTGCGTTCTGGCTACTTGGTACGACATATATATATATATATATATATATATATATATATATATATATATATATATATATATATATATATATATATATATATATATATATATATATATATATATGTACCAAGTAGCCAGAATGTTGTTCTTGGCCTAATATGCAATGCCCGATTTGCCTAATAAGCCAAGTTTTCCTGAATTTCAATATTTTTCTATTTTTTTTACTTATGAAATGATAAAGCTATCCATTTCATTCAATGTATTCCCAAATAGTCTGATGTTCCCATCACTAAAACATAAGAAAAAGAGTTAACACTTTACTGTTCGCGGCACTCCCTGAAAAAAAAAAGTGGGTTGTGAGCGCGGCGTTCTGGGCGCTCAAGCGTGAACACAAAAAAGTTTATCATCTTTTCACGCTCCTAACATCAATTCTCGAGCTACGTTTTTCATTTTGGTATCAATGCGTTGGCAATAAAATTCTCTCTCTACAAGATCATATGCATAAAATGTCACCCAACCATTTGCTATCCCACCACGAAATAAATAAACACGAAGATGACTCGCCGTGACACCCAAACAGGAAGCAAATATTCATACTCTTTCGTTTGTTGCCAGCCTCACATTCATCCTACAGCGCTTATTTTGATATCACTGAGCTCGCAATAAAATTCCCTACCCAGACATATGCTTATCAATGTCTAATTATGTTCCGCACGAGTGTGGGAACTGGGCGAAGCGTTAGCCGTGATTTCAGCAGCGTCGACACTGTTGTGATGCAGAGCTTTGAAAGTTTATACTTATTTCACTGTCATGACATTATTTCTCGAGTTACGTATTTCATTTTTATAGCAATGTGTTCGCAATAGAAAGTTCTATAAGAACATGGGTAGAATTGGTCAACCGAGCGTCAAATAAATTTGCGGCGAATAAAATCTTACGCGTGTTTGTACCCGTGAGCGTAAAACGTTTTTCTTTGCTCATGTTTTTTCAAGTTTATGCTTGATTCACTCCGTTTTTTTTGTTTGTATAGTGTTCGGAATAAAATTCTCTACACAGACATATGCATATAAATGTAGAATCATGATCGCGGCCAACACAAGAGTGTGTGGAGTGCGCGATTACCCTCGTTGTGACACCAATTCAATAGTCTCTCCTCTAAGTTACAATACATTGCCGTTTTCTCAAATAGGCACTGTGCCTATTAGAGAAAACAAAAATTTAATGGTAAACATATTCATACAAACCCCAAGTCGATCGAGTAGTAAATACCCAATATAACACTGTCCTTAAATTTACGTCGTGATCCAACAAGCGGTTAGGGAAACCGCCCGTAAGTCCAAGTCGAAAATCCAGGAAAGTGTATTAAAAAACGAAATGAAAAACAATTAAAAAAATGAAAAATAAACTATAGTCATGAAACAAATGGTATGGTACACAACACAGCTCAATTCAACCGCAATGTGAAACAAAATATTTAAATCAATATGAAAATAAATCGAAATCTATTAAAATTAAATTTATCAATGAATTCAGAAACATTGAAATGGAATCGTAACATATTTAGTATGGTGTGTGTTGCTATTACGTGCAAAAGATTAAGCTGTTTAAAAAAAAAAAGTTTTTACCTGTCACAGGTGTGGCGTCTATATAGTCGGTATAAACCACGTGCGTATTCAAATGAAACGTTATGTCAAAATTTCATGGCAATCAGTGAAGAACTTTTGGAGATTACAGTGTTTTGCTCTTACGTCCAACAGATGGAGCTGTTTGTAATAAACATTTTATTTCCTGTCACAGGTGAGGCATGTATATACTAGGTATATAAAAACACTCGCCTATTTGAATGCAACGTTGTGTCAAAATTTTAAAGAAATCGGTAAAGAGGTTTCACAGATTTCCCTCACATGAAAAAAGTTTAAAAAAAAAGAAAAAATGTTTTTTCCCGTCACAGACGTGACATCTTCCCATACCTCAATTCCCATACCTCTATCTACTAACAGTTTAAACCCAAACAAACACCTCTAACCACTTCTTCCAACGAGTTCGCAACAGCAACAACCCCAGCTCTCGATAGATGCACCCCATCACTTATTCCTATAGTAATAGGAATAAGCAAGGGCTCGTTAGAGAAAATAAGGGGAAAGAAAAAGAAAAAAGGAAAGAGAAAGAGATATAAAGGGAAGGGCAAGATTATGTTAAGTCACGTTTATTAGAAAGTTTAGAGCATTTGAGTATATATTTCGAAAGGGAAGAGTTAACACAAACAAGGCCAGGACTCAAGTTCATGTTGGGTACATTGTGTATTTGAGCCGATTCAACAAGACGGCGTCTGTGAAGAGTAGAGGAAGGAAAGATTATTTTGGAGGAAGACCAATCAATAGGATGATTAGAATCCCTAACATGACAGAAGAGAGCATTGAACAAATCTGCAAGGGCCGTGACGAGGATTCGAGCCTGCGTCTGAGAGCATCCCAGACGCTGACTTAATCGACTGCTTAAACATGGTTACAGGATGCTCTCGGACGCAGGTTCGAATCCTCGTCACGGCCCTTGTGGATTTGTTCATTTGATGCATCACGCCATTGTGATTTCTGTGTGTAAGAGAGCATTGTTTGTGTCTGCAGACTTAACACTTCTATTGTGTTCTTTAAGTCTGTCATTAAGTGTACGGCCAGTTTCGCCAAGGTATTGGAGAGGACAAGACGAAAAGGAAATAGGGTAGACACCAGCAGCATTAGAAGCAGGAGGAGCAGTGTGAACTAGATTACTACGAAGTGAGTTAGTTTGTCGAAAGGCGAGCTTTATGTCAAGAGGACGAAAGGTATTGGTAAAGGTTTTGAGTTCAGATATGAAGGGAAAGCAGAGCACAGTGCTACTAGTGTTGGTTTTGGATGAAAGAAATTTAGTTTACCTTGAGAATAGGCACAGTTGATAAAATTCAAAGGGTAACCAAGGATAGAGAATGATTTGTAGATAAAGCCAGTATCAGAATCAAGAAACTGAGGGTCGCTGATGCGTAGAGCGCGGAGGGAGAGAGAGACGAAGACACTTTCCTTTTTTATTAATCATGTCTCTTTTTGATAGTCTTGTATCTTTCAAAGACGTGATGTTAATTTTATGTAGCTTTCCCTCCTAACTCATACGTCTCAGTTCTGAAACAAGTCTGATGTCATACATCTGAACTTTCTCTAACTTCGCCATGTGCTTGACGAGATATGGACTCCACGATGGAGCTGCATACTCCCGGACTGGTCTGACATATGTGGGATACAAGATTATGAATGATTCATTGCATCAATTTCTAAAGGGAATTCTTATGTTGGCCATCCTAAGAACTGCCTATAGAAATGTTTGTAAGGAATTATTCAGAGCCTCGTATATCGCATCAGTTATATGTCAGGTAAACAATGAAGTATGCGCTGGGTATGTGTATTTACTATTTGTGTCTGCAGAATACAAGCAAACTCTATTCATAATTTTAAAATTAGGTATGATAGGGAAATGGGACCGGAGTCATTGCTGTAAACAACCGATGGCTGGAAAG
Source organism: Procambarus clarkii (assembly GCF_040958095.1). Classification (NCBI taxonomy): domain Eukaryota; kingdom Metazoa; phylum Arthropoda; class Malacostraca; order Decapoda; family Cambaridae; genus Procambarus; species Procambarus clarkii. The sequence goes on along the minus strand of NC_091212.1, from coordinate 746,345 downwards.
GCGGGATCCAAGAGTCAATGCTCGATCCTGCAAGCACAAATAGGTAAGTACAAATAGGTGACTACACACACACACACACATGCATTCATAAATATATATATCCTCAGGTAGCAGCCCGTAGCAGATGCCTTACTCCCAGGTACCTATTTACTGCTAGGTGAACAGACGCATCATGATGAAAGAAACTCTACCCATTTGCTAAAGCCTCGGCCAGGAATCTAACCCGGGATATAAGGACTATAATGACCAAGCGCTGTCCACTCAGCCACGAGGCCCCTAAAGATGAATACCTCTTAGACCGTCAAAAGAAGAAGCGACACATTCTAGTTAATAATGTTAACAACTTTGCCTTCAGGGAGACTCGAACTCCCGACCTCTGGTTTACTAGACTAGCGCTCTGCCCACTGAGCTATGGAGGCTCTCCGAGGTTGTCTGTGTGTGTGTGTGTGTGTGTGTGTGTGTGTGTGTGTGTGTGTGTGTGTGTGTGTGTGTGTGTGTGTGTGTGTGTTTGTGTGTGTGTGTGTGTGCGCGCGTGCGTGTGTAATTACCTAAGTCTGTGTGTGTACTCACCTATTTTAGGTGACACCCATTTATTTACTCACCTAGGTGTACTCACCTACTCACCGTCACCTGTGTGTGTGTGTATGTGTGCATGTGTGAGTGTGTGTGGGTATTTTACGGCCTGCTTAAGCCAGTAATTGAGTTCTTTCTGCATAATATGTGCCTTATAGCCTCTTCTTCTATAATTCTACTCCACGTCAATAGTAAATTCTCAAGAATGGGCGATGGCAAGTAACAGTGCAAAGAAAAAGGGTGGGCCGGGGGGGGGGGGTAAACAATACACAATTACACCTTCACCAATATATTATCTATCGAAGTATAACTGCAGATATGTACGCTGTGTCGCTTTCACCAACGACACTTATTATATCTGCAGTGTTCTCCCAATCCCGGTGAGTCCACTATCTTCAAGTATACGTCGTCCACGCTCAATGGTAATCACCGGCAAGTTCACCTTCCTCAACATGGGCCAGTCCACACACACCGTATATTCACGATGTCCCAACACCCCACACCCGCTCTCCTGTAACACCCTGACAGAGAGCTTCAGCAACACGCTGACAGGGGTCACAAATAATCACTTCCAGGGGGTCTCTTACCACCCTACATTGCGTACAAGGCGGTCTCTTAGGTAAATTACAGGCACTCCAGTGTCCATTGTTGGTCGACCGACGGTAGCGGGAGTGTGGCTGCCGAGGTCGGTTGTTGCTCTGTCAGGGAGTGGTTGGGGACGGTGTCCGCCTGTACGCAAGTAACAGTTCCCTAGTTATCCCCTGGACTTTTCCTTTATTGTACTTGTTTTATCACCTGTCCCCGTATTGGTATAAATTAACGAGTTCTGTAATTTCTTTTCACTTGAGAATGAACCATGGAGGTTCGAAACGTCGTGCGATTTTGTAATTAGTGTAATATATTCTTCAGTTATTCAATTATTTTCTTCACCTAAAAAAAACATGACTTTTGGTGAACACCTCTTCCAGCTGAACCCTGATGCAAGAGCATTAGGGTTCCTGATGAAAGAGGGATAGAATCCCTAAATCAGAAAATAGTAAATACGGAATATGCTGACATATTCAATGAGACATGCATAAAAGAAAACCTGCTGCCAGTATACCCAATATTTATATATATATATGAATGAAAACTCACACCCCAGAAGTGACTCGAACCCATACTCCCAGAAGCAACGCAACTGGTAACTACAGGGCGCCTTAATCCACTTGACCATCACGGCCGTCAAAAGGAAGTGATAGCCGAGGCTATATGAGCCAATTCCCCGACGGCAACTCGGATGGTAATCTTGGGCATAGCATTTCACCAAATCACCTCATTCTTTGGGGCACACGTGAGGAACACAAATGCGAACAAGCCTGAATGGTCCCCAGGACTATATGCGAATGAAAACTCACACCCCAGAAGTGACTCGAACCCATACTCCCAGAAGCAACGCAACTGGTAACTACAGGGCGCCTTAATCCACTTGACCATCACGGCCGTCAAAAGGAAGTGATAGCCGAGGCTATATATTTGGTGAATATATTTGGTGAAATGCTATGCCCAAGATTACCATCCGAGTTGCCGTCGGGGAAGTGGCTCATATAGCCTCGGCTTTCACTTCCTTTTGACGGCCGTGATGGTCAAGTGGATTAAGGCGCCCTGTAGTTACCAGTTGCGTTGCTTCTGGGAGTATGGGTTCGAGTCACTTCTGGGGTGTGAGTTTTCATTCGCATATAGTCCTGGGGACCATTCAGGCTTGTTCGCATATATATATATATATATATATATATATATATATATATATATATATATATATATATATATATATATATATATATATATATATATATATATATATATATATATATATTGGTAGCAGTCTTTCCTGTAGACATATATTATTAAATATTATTAAATATTTCACTTACAAGATGGAAAAGGATGGGAAGCTGCCCTTTCTAGATGTAACAGTCATGGAAAAGGGCGGAGGTTTCCACACTGCAGTCTACACTAAGGAAACAAACATAGGAATGTGCCTAAATGCCAACAGCGACTGCCCAGACAGGTACAAGAGGAGTGTTGTTAACGCATATGTCGACCGTGCTCTCAGCCACAGCTCAGAATGGAAGCAAGTCGACGAAGAACTCTGTAGGGTAAGGCAGGTCCTAGTCAATAACGGCTTCTCCAATGGTTTCATCGAAGACATCATAAGAAGGAAAGTGAAAAGCCATGCAACCTCTGAAGAGACAACTAACACAACACCTATACCCCCTATTAGACTATTTTACAGGAACTTCTTTTCCACAGCTCATAAAACGGAGGAAAGGGTCCTGAAAGATATTGTTAATAGAAACGTTATCCCTACAGACAAAAATCAGAGGATACAACTGACGATTTACTATAAAACCAGAAAAACGGCCAGCCTTCTCATGAGAAACTCTCCAGACACAAAACAGAACGCTTTAAAAGAGACTAACGTCGTCTATGCCTTCAAATGCCCACTTGGGGACTGTAAGCTCCAAAAAACCCAGTATATAGGCAAGACAACAACATCTCTTTCTAGGCGTTTAACGATGCATAAGCAACAGGGCTCCATTAAGGAACATATAATCTCTTCCCACAACCAAACCATCGCCAGAGAAATCCTAGTAAACAACACAGAAATCATCGATAGATACAGCGATAGCAGGCGGCTTGACGTTTGCGAGGCAATACACATCAAGAAGTCAACACCAGCAATCAACAGCCAATTATTGCACAACTATATTCTACCCACCTCAAGACTCCGCTCCAATATAGAAGCATCAAGAAATATGGACCAATAGGCTTTCTACAAACACTTCTATTCAATACCCATTGTTTGTGTTCTGTCTTGTGTTGATACTTTTAATACCCTATTAATATCCCCTCTTGTTCTGTCTTGTGTTAATGCCACATCACCCCTCCCACCTCACTCAAATGTAGATATAAAATTGGAGATACGTAAGTTCTAATCAGTTGTGTATTTGTGAACTAAAGTCTTTGAAAATGTAATAAGTTTTACGAAACGCGCCCGTGTCGCGTCAGACTAGAAATAAAAATGAATTTTGGAGAATTGATTTTTGATTTACCTCCAACAGTGAAGCGTAATGTACGAAAGATTGAGAAAATTCGTGTTAGAATTATTAATCTTACTTTTTCGGTCATATTTAATAATATATATATATATATATATATATATATATATATATATATATATATATATATATATATATATATATATATATATATATATATATATTTATATATTGGTAGCAGTCTTTCTTGTAAACATATGTTGTTGAATATGACCGAAAAGGTAAGATTAATAATTCTAACCCGAATTTTCTCAATGTTTCTTATGTTTTTCTTCACTGTCGGTGGTAATAAAAATAACAATTCTCCAAAATTCATTTTTTAATTGTGTGACGCCTGGACGCGTTTCGTAGTTCGTATTACCTTTTCAAAGACTTAATTTACACACAAATTCTTCGTATTTATACTCTATTGGATGAGGTGATATGGTACAAAAGTTTTGGGTGAAGTGACAAACACAAGACAGAACACGAAACAATGGGTACAAATTGGATAAGTGAACATATGAATCGAGGTAACTGCAGAAGGCCTATTGGCCCATACTTCCTCTTGCTGCTTCCATATTGGTTCGGGGTCTTGAAGTGGGTAGAACGTAGTTGTGCATTAATTGGCTATTGATTGGCTGTTATTGATTGTTGATTGCAATATTGCACAACAGTTTAAGAAAAAACTATGATAGAGAGAGTTACATTGTCTCATAACAATATTATACAGTTCTTTTAATTAAATTCATACTAATTATAAGTTAAAACTAAGCTTAATAAAAAATTTTATCTTTAAGATTATTTTACTTTACAATTATCATTTGTCAAATTTTTTTATACATTCATCTTGTCAGTCTCTACTGATTTTTTGTTCTCTCCACCAAACTTGTGTATCCTCCATGGCTATCTAGTGACCTTAATTCTACCTCTAATTGTTTCAATTCTTTTGTTTACTTGCATTTATTGTTGTGTTTTGCCATAATTATTCTCTAATTTAGCAGACTCAATACTTTGTAAGCTCTTATTGTATTGTTATATTATTATATTGTTGTGTTTTGCTATAATTACTTTCTATTTTACAGCAGATTTGCTTTCATCTGTTCCTGTAACTGCTCATCTTATTGTATCGTGACATTCTTATCTATATTGATATATATTATCTATCTATTGTTACTTACAGTGTACCTGAGAGCACTTGTAAGCAATCTACCTCATTTTTCATTTTTGATCAATTTGTTTTTGTATTGCTTAGTCTTGTTTATATTTTTGTTTTGTATATCTATATCTTGTGTTTTGTATAGTCCATGTTTATATGTTTTTTCTTTAATCTCATTTATTACCTAGGTTGCCTAGCCTAGCCATACTCCCTTACTCCATTGTACCCCTGTAAGCCCCTTTTGTGGTTGTTTTGCACAGTATTGTGTACATTTTTTTTTTTTTTTCCTATTTTATAGCTTATTTCTACCTTGTAATCTGCCTTTCTTTCCTTGTCTTTCCTGCATTCAGCTTTTTTTAATGCAGTCAAGTATAGACCGAGAACTTAATCTCTTATCCACTATCTATGACAATAATCACTTTAATGATCTAAATTGCAGACATTTTGCAGCACATGATGTAAACAATGTAGTAACTCATAATCACAATATCTCTGTAATCAATTTGAATGTTAGATCCCTAGGTAAACACTTCGATGATGTTAGTGCCTTGATTGAAGCTATTGACAACAAATTCTCTTTTATTATACTTACTGAAACATGTTTGAAAGAGGATACCACTCAACTCTTTAACATGCCTAACTACTCAGCAATTCAGAACTGTCGTCAACTTCAGAGAGGTGGTGGCACTGCTCTTTACTACCACCAAGAACTAACATGCTTAAAAGAAATTAGAACTAGAGACTGCTATGGGGAGTATATCTTCGCCAGCTTCAGAGTCAAGGGTGCCGAGTCTGTCCTGTCTGTGGGTGCAGTTTATAGAATTCCTAACACTGATGTGTCCGAATTCAACTCAAACCTTAGAAATCTATTACTTGATAACAGACTGAACAAAAACCACCTAATTATTGCAGGGGACTTTAATATTGACCTCTGCGAGCCAGAACACCCTACTGCTGTTAGCTTCCTCAACTGTATGAACTCCTGCTTCCTCATACCCTTAATCACTAGACCTACTAGAATCACTGATAGCACTGCCACGACTCTAGATCACATCTGGACAAACATAACCTCTCCGCTTACTTCAGGTATAATCACCGATAGCACTACAGACCATTACCCCACATTTCTCTTAACTAACATTAGCAAACCACCTCTTGAGTCAAGAGAGATACGTTTTAGAGTACACAATGAAACTGCTATAGACAATTTTATAACTGCTACTGATAATGTCAACTGGGAGTCCGAGTTAGGTAACATAGAGGACATCAACCTAGCAGTTCAATCTTTTCTTCAAAAAACTCTTAGCCTTTATAATACCCACTGTCCTATGCTTACAAAACAAGTCACAACCAAAAGGCTTAACAATCCCTGGCTTACAAAGGGAATACTTAAATCTATTAATAAAAAACATGACCTTGAGAAGAAGTATAGGTTAGGAATTGTCTCCAAAGAATTCTCAAAGAATTACTCATTATTGCTATCTAAGATAATTAGACGAGCCAAAACTAAATACTACGAAGATAAATTTACCCAAATAAAGAGCAACATTAAACAAACTTGGAGAACAATTTCACAAATATTGGGATCAAAGAAGTCTATAATTAACAAACCAACACTCCTGTCTAATAACGATGGTCAGCTTTCAGCCTCGGATTCTGCTATTGAGTTCAATAGGTTCTTCTCTTCCATTGGTTCATCCCTTGCTAATGATATTCCATCTTCCAGTACTGACATTAAGGACTATCTTACAGGTAACTATCCACAGTCTCTGTACCTAAAGCCTATTAATTCCACTGACGTCAATGAGATAATCCTTTCCCTTAAAACCAAGTCTGGTGCCCTTGAGGAGATACCAACTTTAATCTACAAAAAAGCCTCCAGATCTTTAGCCCCTGCTATTGCTTTGCTCTTCAACAAGTCACTTGAACTCCAAACCTTTCCAGATATTCTAAAAAAAGCGAGAGTAACGCCTGTCCACAAATGTGGTGATCTCACAGATGTTAACAACTACAGACCTATATCAATCCTGCCAAACTTGTCAAAAATTTTTGAAAACTAATCTATAAGCAGCTTTACTCATATCTAGCCAAACTCAATATACTTAGCCCTTGCCAATATGGCTTCAGGCCCAAAAAAAGCACTAACGATGCACTTATTAGTATGCTTAACTCGATTCATACAGCTCTTGATCAAAATGAGTTCCCTGTTGGGTTATTTGTGGACCTGCGTAAAGCTTTCGATACTGTCAACCACCAAAACCTTCTTCTTAAATTACATCATTATGGTGTCAGAGGACACTCCCTACAATACCTCAAATCCTACCTTACTGACAGGCTCCAATGTGTTTCTGTGAATAATACAATTTCTCCCACACTACCCATCAACATTGGTGTTCCCCAGGGCAGCATACTTGGCCCTCTCCTCTTTCTCATCTACATTAATGACCTTCCAAATGCCTCCCAACACCTCAAACCAATTCTATTTGCTGATGACACAACCTTCATTTACTCCAGTCCTGATCCCCTTGCTCTAAATGCCACAGTAAATACTGAGCTTAATAAAGTCCATCTGTGGCTAACTGCCAACAAACTCACCCTTAACATTGACAAAACTTTCTATATTCGGTTGGCAATAAATCCTCTAATCAAATAAATCTCAAAATAAACAATACCCAAATTTGTAACAAATTAGATGGCAAATTCCTTGGCATTCTCATTGACCACAAGCTGAATTTCCAGGGACACATTCTAAACATATCAAAAAAAGTTTCAAAAACTGTGGGCATTCTTTCTAAGATCAGATATTATGTACCACGCCCTGCCCTGGTGACTCTCTATTACTCCCTTATCTATCCATATCTCAACTATGGTATTTGTGCTTGGTGCTCTACTACCCAAAATCACTTACGTCCTCTAATTACTCAACACAAAGCTGCTATTAGGACAATATCCAATTCTGGCCCCAGACATCACTCGGTACCCCTACTCAAATCTCTGAATATGTTAGACATTAAGTCACTGCACATTCTCTCATGTGTATTATACATATATAAAACGCTAAACTATAATGCCAATCCTGATCTCAAAAGCTTCATAGAAGGTTGTAACAGAACCCATGAGCACCACACCAGAAATAAATACAGTTTTGATATTCCTAGAGTACGACTAAATCAAACCAGAAATGCTTTACAAATCAAGGGGCCCAGAATGTGGAATGACCTTCCCAACCATGTTAAAGACTGTACCTCTCTCAACCAGTTTAAGTTAAAAACGAAACTATACCTAATAAATTCCATGTAACCCACCTTACCCCCCTGTTGTCAACCCATGTATATTTTTTGTTTTTCAAATCAACGCTGTTTGAATGTAATTTTCTGTAATAATTTGTAATTGTATTTGTGCTGCTTTTTCAACAATGTTCCCCCCTCTTTTACCTCTATTTTTTATATGTACTCATCACATCTTTTCTTTTTACCCATTAGTTTTAAGCTGTAGTCATTAATGTTTTTCCTGCCCGAAACGCTTTGCGTAATAGTGGCTTTAGGCATTGTATGTACTAGCTCTATCTATAAAGCCAACAAACTTTGTAAATCTCTTTATGTATGTACCTTACCTAAATAAAGATTATTATTATTATTATTATTATATTAATATATTTGTGGGTTCAATGAGGCTTTTTCTTTAATCTTTTATTCCTACCGCTTATATCCTTCTGACCACTCTAAGCTAATCTATACTTTTTTTCTGGTTAATTCTTTCCCCAGGAGATGGTGGTCAGGATCTAGTGTCTGCCTCCACTCTTCCTTTGTGATTTCTTTCAGTCCGGTGTTGACAAAGGCCCAGATCGGCCGAAACGTTCATGTCTCTTTTTCCATCTCTCTGTGGGTTTTCTGCATACGAATGATGTGTTTCGTGATCGTTAATTGCATATATATATATATATATATATATATATATATATATATATATATATATATATATATATATATATATATATATATATATATATATATATATATATATATATATAACTGAAAACTCACACCCCAGAAGTGACTCGAACCCATACTCCCAGAAGCAACGCAACTGGTATGTACAAGACGCCTTAATCCACTTGACCATCACGACCGGACAAAATGAGGTGATAGCCGAGGCTATTTGAACCACCCCACCGCCGGCACTCGGATAGTAATCTTGGGCATAGCATTTTACCAAATCACCTCATTCTTTGGGGCACACGTGAGGAACACAAATGCGAACAAGCCTGAATGGTCCCCAGGACAATATGCAACTGAAAACTCACACCCCAGAAGTGACTCGAACCCATACTTCCAGAAGCAACGCAACTGGTATGTACAAGACGCCTTAATCCACTTGACCATCACGACCGGACAAAATGAGGTGATCGGGCCTTGCATAGTAGGCTGAGAAGTGCGTTCTGGCTACTAGGTACGACATATATATATATATATATATATATATATATATATATATATATATATATATATATATATATATATATATATATATATATATAACTGAAAACTCACACCCCAGAAGTGACTCGAACCCATACTCCCAGAAGCAACGCAACTGGTATGTACAAGACGCCTTAATCCACTTGACCATCACGACCGGACATAATGAGGTGATAGCCGAGGCTATATGAACCACCCCACCGCCGGCACTCGGATAGTTATCTTGGGCATAGCATTTTACCAAATCACCTCATTCTTTGGGGCACACGTGAGGAACACAAATGCGAACAAGTACAACAACAGTACTTGTTCGCATTTGTGTTCCTCACGTGTGCCCCAAAGAATGAGGTGATTTGGTAAAATGCTATGCCCAAGATAACTATCCGAGTGCCGGCGGTGGGGTGGTTCATATAGCCTCGGCTATCACCTCATTATGTCCGGTCGTGATGGTCAAGTGGATTAAGGCGTCTTGTACATACCAGTTGCGTTGCTTCTGGGAGTATGGGTTCGAGTCACTTCTGGGGTGTGAGTTTTCCGTTGCATATGTCCTGGGGACCATTCAGGCTTGTTCGCATATATATATATATATATATATATATATATATATATATATATATATATATATGTCGTACCTAGTAGCCAGAACTCACTTCTCAGCCTACTATTCAAGGCCCGATTTGCCTAATAAGCCAAGTTTTCCTGAATTAATATATTTTTTCTAATTTTTTTCTTATGAAATGATAAAGCTACCCATTTCATTATGTATGAGGTCAATTTTTTTTTATTGGAGTTAAAATTAACGTAGATATATGACCGAACCTAACCAACCCTACCTAACCTAACCTAACCTAACCTATATTTATCGGTAAGGTTAGGTTAGGTAGCCAAAAAAAGCTAGGTTAGGTTAGGTTAGGTAGGTTAGGTAGACGAAAAAACATTAATTCATGAAAACTTGGCTTATTAGGCAAATCGGGCCTTGAATAGTAGGCTGAGAAGTGCGTTCTGGCTATTAGGTACGACATATATATATATATATATATATATATATATATATATATATATATATATATATATATATATATATATATATATATAAATTTATATAAATATATATGTATATATATATATATATGTCGTACCTAGTAGCCAGAACTCACTTCTCAGCCTACTATGCGAGGCCCGATTTGCCTAATAAGCCAAGTTTTACTGAATTAATATATTTTCTCTAATTTTTTTCTTACGAAATGATAAAGCTACCCATTTCATTATGTATGAGGTCAATTTATTTTTATTGGAGTTAAAATTAACGTAGATATATGACCGAACCTAACCAACCCTACCTAACCTAACCTAACCTATCTTTATAGGTTAGGTTAGGTTAGGTAGCCGAAAATGTTAGGTTAGGTTAGGTTAGGTAGGTTAGGTTGTCGAAAAAACATTAATTCATGAAAACTAGGCTTATTAGGCAAATCAGGCCTTGCATAGTAGGCTGAGAAGTGCGTTCTGGCTACTAGGTACGACATATATATATATATATATATATATATATATATATATATATATATATATATATATATATATATATATATATATATATATATATATTTATATATATATATATATATATATATATATGTCGTACCTAGTAGCCAGAACGCACTTCTCAGCCTACTATCCAAGGCCCGATTTGCCTAATAAGCCAAGTTTTCAGGAATTAATGTTTTTTCCATTACCTAACCTACCTAACCTAACCTAACTTTTTCGGCTACCTAACCTAACCTAACCTATAAAGATAGATTAGGTTAGGTTAGGTAGGGTTGGTTAGGTTCAGTCATATATCTACGTTAATTTTAACTCCAATAAAAAAAATTAACCTCATACATAATGAAATGGGTAGCTTTATCATTTCATAAGAAAAAAATTAGAGAAAATATATAAATTCAGGAAAACTTGGCTTATTAGGCAAATCGGGCCTTGCATAGTAGGCTGAGAAGTGCGTTCTGGCTACTAGGTACGACATATATATATATATATATATATATATATATATATATATATATATATATATATATATATATATATATATATATATATATGTCGTACCTAGTAGCCAGAACGCACTTCTCAGCCTACTATGCAAGGTCCGATTTGCCTAATAAGCCAAGTTTTCATGAATTAATTGTTTTTCGACTACCTAACCTACCTAACCTAACCTAACCTAACTTTTTCGGCTACCTAACCTAACCTAACCTATAAAGATAGGTTAGGTTAGGTTAGGTAGGGTTGGTTAGGTTCGGTCATATATCTACGTTAATTTTAACTCCAATAAAATAAAATTGCTCTCGTACATAATAAAATGGGTAGCTTTATCATTTCATAAGAAAAAATTTAGAGAAAATATATTAATTCAGGAAAACTTGGCTTATTAGGCAAATCGGGCCTTGCATAGTAGGCCCAGAAGTGCGTTCTGGCTACTAGGTACGACATATATATATATATATATATATATATATATATATATATATGTCGTACCTAGTAGCCAGAACTCACTTCTCAGCCTACAATTCAAGGCCCGATTTGCCTAATAAGCCAAGTTTTCATGAATTAATATATTTACTATAATTTTTTTCTTATGAAATGATAAAGCAACCCTTTTCTCTATGTATGAGGTCAATTTTTTTTTTATTGGAGTTAAAATTAACGTAGATATATGACCGAACCTAACCAACCCTACCTAACCTAACCTAACCTATATTTATAGGTAAGGTTAGGTTAGGTAGCCAAAAAAGCTAGGTTAGGTTAGGTTAGGTAGGTTAGGTAGACGAAAAAATATTAATTCATGAAAACTTGGCTTATTAGGCAAATCGGGCCTTGAATAGTAGGCTGAGAAGTGCGTTCTGGCTATTAGGTACGACATATATATATATATATATATATATATATATATATATATATATATATATGTCGTACCTAGTAGCCAGAACTCACTTCTCAGCCTACTATGCAAGGCCCGATTTGCCTAATAAGCCAAGTTTTCATGAATTAATGTTTTTTCGTCGACCTAACCTACCTAACCTAACCTAACCTAGCTTTTTTTGGCTACCTAACCTAACCTTACCTATATATATAGGTTAGGTTAGGTTAGGTAGGGTTGGTTAGGTTCGGTCATATATCTACGTTAATTTTAACTCCAATAAAAAAAATTGACCTCATACATAGTGAAAAGGGTAGCTTTATCATTTCATAAGAAAAAAATTATAGTAAATATATTAATTCAGGAAAACTTGGCTTATTAGGCAAATCGGGCCTTGAATAGTAGGCTGAGAAGTGAGTTCTGGCTACTAGGTACGACATATATATATATATATATATATATATGTCGTACCTAATAGCCAGAACGCACTTATCGGCCTACTATGCAAGGCCTGATTTGCCTAATAAGCCAAGTTTTCCTGAATTAATATAATTTCTCTATTTTTGTTCTTGTGAAATGATAAATCTAACCATTTCATTATGTATGAGGTCAATATTTTTTTATTGGAGTTTAAATTAATGTAGATATATGACCAAACCTAACCAACCCTACCTAACCTAACCTAACCTATCTTTATAGGTTAGGTTAGGTTAGGTAGCGGAAAAAGTTAGGTTAGGTTAGGTTAGGTAGGTTAGGTAGTCGAAAAACAATTAATTCATGAAAACTTGGCTTATTAGGCAAATTGGGCCTTGCATAGTAGGCTGAGAAGTGAGTTCTGGCTACTAGGTACGACATATATATATATATATATATATATATATATATATATATATATATATATATATATGTCGTACCTAGTAGCCAGAACTCACTTCTCAGCCTACTATGCGAGGCCCGATTTGCCTAATAAGCCAAGTTTTACTGAATTAATATATTTTCTCTAATTTTTTTCTTATGAAATGATAAAGCTACCCATTTCATTATGTATGAGGTCAATTTTTTTTACTGGAGTTAAAATTAACGTAGATATATGACCGAACCTAACCAACCCTACCTAACCTAACCTAACCTATCTTTATAGGTTAGGTTAGGTTAGGTAGCCGAAAACGTTAGGTTAGGTTAGGTTAGGTAGGTTAGGTTGTCAAAAAAACATTAATTCATGAAAACTAGGCTTATTAGGCAAATCGGGCCATGCATAGTAGGCTGAGAAGTGAGTTCTGGCTACTAGGTACGACATATATATATATATATATATATATATATATATATATATATATATATATATATATATATATATATATATATATATATATATATATATATATATATATGTATGTCGTACCTAGTAGCCAGAATGCACTTCTCAGCCTACTATGCAAGGCCCGATTTGCCTAATAAGCCAAGTTTTTATGAATTAATATATTTTCTCAAATTTTTTTCTCATGAAATGATAAAGCTACAAATTTCATTATGAATGAGGTCAATTTTTTTTTATTTGAGATAAAATTAATGTAGATATTTGACCGAACCTAACCAACCCTACCTAACCTAACCTAACCTATCTTAATAGGTTAGGTTAGGTTAGGTGGCCGAAAAAGTTAGGTTAGGTTAGGTTAGGTAGGTTAGGTAGTCGAAAAACAATTATTTCATGAAAACTTGGCGTATTAGGCAAATCGGGCCTTGCATTGTAGGCTGAGAAGTGCGTTCTGGCTACTAGGTACGACATATATATATATATATATATATATATATATATATATATATATATATATATATATATATATATATATATATATATATAAATATATATATATATATATATATATATATATATATATATATATATATATATATATATATATATATATATATATATATATATATATATATATATATAATATATTGTTGAACATGACCGAAAGGGTAAGATTAATCATTCTAACACGAATCTTCTCAATATTTCTTACGTTCTTCTCCACTGTCGAGAGTAATTGATAAATTAACTCGAAAATTCATTCATTATTTCTGGTCTGACGCCTGAACACGTTTCGTAATGTTTTATACATTTTCAAAGACTTAGTTTACACATAAAATACATTTATACTTATACTCGTTTTAGGTGAGGTGATATGGCACAAAAGTTTTGGGTGAGGTGACAAAGATATGACCTAACACGAATCAATGGGTATAACTTGGATATGAGAACATAAGAATGGAAGTAACTGCAGAGGGCCTATTGGCCCATACTTCCTCTTGCTGCTTCTGTGGTGGTTCGGGGTCTTGAAGTGGGTACAATATAGTTGTCCATTAATTGGCTGTTAATTGCTGGTGTTGACTTTTTGATGTGTAGTGCCTCCTTGATGTCAAGTCTCCTGCTATCGCTGTATTTATCAATGATTTCTGTGTTGTTTGTTAAGATTTCTCTGGTGATGGTCTGGTTGTGAGAAGAGATTATATGTTCCTTGATGGAACCCTGTTGCTTGTGCACAGTTAATCGCCTAGAAAGAGACGTTGTTGTCTTGCCTATGTACTGAGTTCTTTGGGGCTTACAGTCCCCAAGCGGGCATAACGCTCATGAGTCAGATTTCGAATATTTCCGATATTTTGAAAACTGTACAGGGGTTTGGGCAAAATGTCACCCATCGCTGTTTTCACTAATTGGCATATTTTCGGTATAAAAATTTGTAATTTCAAACTCCAAAAATGTGCAGTGTATCAGGTATTTAACTTCAAAATACCGCTCATGAGTCAGATTTGCAAAATCTCCGGTATTTTGTAAATTGCAGAGGGTGTTGGGCAAAATGTCATCCATCGCTGTTTTCACTAATTGGCATATTTTCGGAATAAAAATTCGTAATTTCAAAGTTCACATATGTATAGCGAACCAGAATTTTTCTAAAAAATAACGTTCATGAGTCAGATTTGCTATATCTTCGATATTTTGAAAACTGTAGGTGGGTTTAGGCAAAATGTCACCCATCGTTGTTTTCACTTATTGCCATATTTTCGGTATAAAAAGTCGTAATTTCAAACTCCAAATATGTGTAGTAAGCCAGAATTTGACTCAAAAATGACGCTCATGAGTCAGATTTGCAAAATTCCGATATTTTGAAAACTGCAAGGGGATTTGGGCAAAATGTGATCCATCGCTGTTTTCATTAATTGACTTATTTTCGGAATAAAAATTCGTAATTTCACACTTCACATATGGGCAGTGAGCCAGAATTCGACTAAAAAATAACGCTCATGAGTTCGATATGCGATAATTCCGATATTTTGAAAAATGTGTGTGTGGGGGGGGGGGGCCAATTTTGACCCATCGCTGTTTTCTCTAATTGGCATAGCTTCACACTTCAATATGTACAGTGAGCCAGAGTTAGGCTAAAAAATAGAACTCATGAGTCAGATATGCGCTATTTCCAATATTATGAAAACTGTACAGGGGTTTGGGCAAAATGTGACCCTTCGCCGTTTTCACTAATTGGCTTATTTTCGGTATTAAATTCATAATTTCAAACTCCAAATATGTGCAGTGACCCAGAATTCGGCTCAAAAATAAAGCTCATGAGTCAGATTTGCAATATATCCGATATTTTGAAAACTGTAGTGGGGTTTTGGCAAAATGTGACTCATTGCTGTTTTCACTAATTTCGCATTTTTTCGGTATAAAATATCGTAATTTCAAACCCCAAATATGTGTAGTGAGCCAGAATTCGGCTCATAAATACCGCTCCTGAGTCAGATTTGCGATATATCCAATATTTTGAAAACTTTAGGAGGGGTTTGGGCAAAATGTCACCCATCGCCGTTTTCACTAATTGGCATATTTTCGGTATAAAAAGTCATAATTTCAAACTCCAAATATGTGCAGTAAGCCAGAATTCGACTGAAAAATAACGCTTATGAGTCAGATTTGCAATATTTCCGATATTTTGAAAACTCTAGGGGGGGGGGGGGGGGGGGGAACCTGACCCTTTGCCGTTTTCACTAATTGTTACATATTCGGTATAAAATGTCGTTTTACTGGCGCTGCCGAATAAACTCGCCCCTTAGGGCAAAATTAACAAAAACAAATTAAAATGGCAGTTAGTTCTGCTTGCGTTGAAGAGGCATAGTTCTCAATGCTTGCTCTTTTTTTTACTTGCGTTTATTTAAAGCATTAAGGCATTATTCCTAATTACAGTGTATGCTGCACCAGCCCTGCCATTGTAGGATTAGATGACCCATCAGTGTAGATTTTATCTAATTCGTTTCCGGTTTCTTTATCCATTTCCTCAAGATAATTGTGCCTCATTTCTTGTGGTATCATATTGGACTTTTTCGTTGCCATTTCATTGATAATAATCTTGCATGAGTCATCCTCCCAGGGAGGTAACCTCTCTACAGGCATGAGCTCACGGGCTTGTTCAAGCAGGTGAAGCTCTTCGAGGTAGCAGACTGATCTGAGAAGCCATTTTCTGCTTCTCCTCTTTCATCCTGTAAGTAGCACAGAACTCAGTTTTTTCTTGGCAATATGATTGTAATAGGGATATCTGGCTATCCTAATTGCAAGCTTAGCATTCAGTTTGTTATTTCTGCTCTTAACACTGGGAAGGGACAACTCCTCTCGTAGATTAGACGTTTTGGCAGTTCTTGGAACTCCAAGAATGATTGTCAAGGCTTCATTTTGTATTCTTTCAAGTTTTTTTCATATCGTTTTGGGAATAAGTGCACAGAACTGGTGCGGCATAGTCTATGACGGAGGGCATACTCTGTGGCACATATAGGTCGATTATATGAAAGGCATTATTGTTTAAGTAAAGGGTTACTCCCAGTGATTCATACTCATCCCCCATGTGCAGGTCATCAATAATCTGTACGGGAATGTTGTTATTTACAAAAGTAATGAGACCCCGTTTTCTTTCCCCAGAGGGCAGGGAGAACTTGCGATAACCGCTGAACCTTGGGTTGAAGTCATCACCTACCATCGTCTCCTGTAGCACTATGACGTTAGTTTGGTGTTCACGGACGTACCTTGATTTTTTGTGTTTGGTCTTCTGTTCCCAGTACCCAGCTTCATTACTATGTATTTGAAAAAGTTTAACTCTGGTAACCACTTGCTGGACAATTTCTTTAGTGTACTATTAGGGAGTTGGGGATTTTAGAAACTGGTTACTGAACTTAACCAATACTTTACTTACTGTTGAACAGAGACCTCAGCCACTCCCTGATAAAAGTATGTTCAACCACGGCAACCACCTTGCTGCTGCCGTCAGTCGATCAGCAATAGACACTGGAGTCCATATAATAAGTTGGGAGATCACCCGCTTGTAATCGCCGTACACTCGGAGAGGGGTTCAATGTCACCTTTATTTGGGGTGCGGCTCCGAACTGGCCTATTGGTCATATGTACACACTCTCTCGAGTCGCCGTGACTCCTCCACACTCTCCTCATTATGGGATGATCTCCTAAATCCCCTTTATGATGTTGAACCTAGTGCCTCCTCACTGTTTGACGCTGAATACCTGACACATAAAAATATCTCCAACAACTTGGGATTGAATACCTGGCACTTAAAAATATACCCATCAAGAAAAGAAATCAATTTCTCACTTTATAGTGCGTTTTCATACCAATGTGCAATCAAGCACTCCCTCATACATATTAATGTGTCCATACGGTGCTCTGATCTATGTCCTGAGGTCCACCACCAAGAATATATGTCTGGGTCTTCAAAATCAGGTAGGTACTTCTGCAGTCCTTCCAATATCTGATGCAAATGAAGTCCCACCCAAATGCCTGTGAAGCTCCTCTTTGCAGCTGCACAAAAGAAACTTGTAGCTCCCCTACACTCGAAGTTCCACTCTACCAATGGAGTTCTACTCCTCAACTTGAAGTTCTGCTTCACTCTTGAATTTCATTCTACACTTGGAGTTCACCATATAATCTTCCTCAGACGCAAAGCTCCTCCACTAACTTCTCCCATACAAACCTGTAATTCCATTACCAATCCATAATTACATGTTTTCCTAATAAAATATAAATACAAACATTTACACTAAATAAATTCCTCCTTCCGATATTCCTTTCTGGACTCCGGCTCTGTCACGGTGAATCTCCCCTATTTTCGGACGAGTCCATGCTGAAATCAATCACCAGGTGCCGCCCTGGGCTCCGCGCCTCAGTCGCTGTCTGACCTCAGGCAAGTGAGAATGTGTTGCTCTTGTCCCCAGCATGTCCACTCATCTTTAAATCCTTATATCTGTTCACTATCCTTATAAAATCTCTAACCTATATTCATATTCGTTTTCTACGATTGCTGGGCATATGATCGAACACTGGTAAACAATCTATCAATTAATTTAGTGAGCTTACTGCAGAATTTTAGAACGTGACGTGACGACGCTTGCCCTCACACACCAACATGGCGTTACTCTTGGTCGTCCAACAAAATCCTTTAGGACTGTCCCTCAAAGCTTCTTTCAGTCCTGATTTGAGCACACGAAGTCGCTTGCCAGGCTTCACACAGAAACACCTGCTTACTTCCCTTCACTCAAAGGAATATCTCACATAAGAGTCCATACAGGACACGACCACCCTTTAGGCTTCAGGTCACCTCTAATATCTTCACGATCACAGAGAAATGGCATACGACGTCCCTGCTGCTTCCTCACACTTGATAACAAGTAGCCCTCACTCAACTACAACACAGAACTATATTCTCCCTTCTTCCCAGGAGGTCATTGACGTACGTCCATTCCTGACAACTGTATTAACTCAAGCGTTATGACCTCTGTTTGCGTCATGTCATAAAATGTCAACATCTCATTCCATCTAACTTTTATCAGATGCTCATCCTCTGCTTGTATTCTTTTAAGTTACTGACTGGCGTTTATTTAATAAACTTCCTGCCGTTGACTTCCTAATCTCTGGTCCGGCATGCAGGAATAACTCTCACCTGATAGACTCGCTTCAGTAGACTACCTTGGGGTTCATAACAGTACCAAGGCGTTAGTGTATTATGTCATGAGCAAAGCCTTCGATGCTCTACCTCACAAAAGACTGGTGATAAATTAGGTTGGATAAGGAAACAGAGCCAGTGCAGTTCCTGTGACGCAGTGGTAACACATTCGCCCGGCGCTTCGCGTGCGATTTGGTCTGGGTTTGTATTCTGGCCGGGGGAGGATTTACTGGGCCCCAGTCCTTAACTGTGACTGTTCATCTAGCAGTGAATGGGTACCTAGTTGTTAAGCCATTTGGCAGGTCGTATTCCAGGAAAAATTAGGATTAAGGATCAGCCAGAAACGCTATGGTGCTAGTGGCTGTTCAAGAATGTAAGAACTCTTGTGTATCAAGGTTAGGTTAGAACCTAAGAGTTAAGAACCCTTGTGTATAGGTTAGGTTAGGTTAGGTAGGGTTGGTTAGGTTCGGTCATATATCTACGTTAGTTTTAACTCAATTTTAACAAAATTAACTTATGCACAATGAAATGGACAAATTTATCATTTCATAAGAACAAAAATATATGTCAGGAAAACTTGGCCTATTAGGCAAATCGGGAGTTGCATAGTAGGCCGAGTACGACCTTCTGGCTACTAGGAACAATATATATATATATATATATATATATATATATATATATATATATATATATATATATATATTTTTATATATATATATATATATATATATATATATATATATATATACAAGATGCCTTAATCCACTTGACCATCACGACCGGACATAATGAGGTGATAGCCGAGGCTATTTGAACCACCCCACCGCCGGCACTCGGATAGTAATCTTGGGCATAGCATTTTACCAAATCACCTCATTCTTTGGGGCACACGTGAGGAACACAAATGCGAACAAGCCTGAATGGTCCCCAGGACAATATGCAACTGAAAACTCACACCCCAGAAGTGACTCGAACCCATACTCCCAGGAGCAAACGCAACTGGTATGTACAAGACGCCTTAATCCACTTGACCATCACGACCAGACATAATGAGGTGATAGCCGAGGCTATTTGAGTCACTTCTGGGGTGTGAGTTTTCAGTTGCATATTGTCCTGGGGACCATTCAGGCTTGTTCACATTTGTGTTCCTCACGTGTGCCCCAAAGAATGAGGTGATTTGGTAAAATGCTATGCCCTAGATTACTATCCGAGTGCCGGCGGTGGGGTGGTTCAAATAGCCTCGGTTATCACCTCATTATGTCCGGTCGTGATGGTCAAGTGGATTAAGGCGTCTTGTACATACCAGTTGCGTTTGCTCCTGGGAGTATGGGTTCGAGTCACTTCTGGGGTGTGAGTTTTCAGTTGCATATTGTCCTGGGGACCATTCAGGCTTGTTCGCATTTGTGTTCCTCACGTGTGCCCCAAAGAATGAGGTGATTTGGTAAAATGCTATGCCCAAGATTACTATCCGAGTGCCGGCGGTGGGGTGGTTCAAATAGCCTCGGCTATCACCTCATTATGTCCGGTCGTGATGGTCAAGTGGATTAAGGCGTCTTGTACATACCAGTTGCGTTTGCTCCTGGGAGTATGGGTTCGAGTCACTTCTGGGGTGTGAGTTTTCAGTTGCATATTGTCCTGGGGACCATTCAGGCTTGTTCGCATTTGTGTTCCTCACGTGTGCCCCAAAGAATGAGGTGATTTGGTAAAATGCTATGCCCAAGATTACTATCCGAGTACCGGCAGTGGGGTGGTTCAAATAGCCTCGGCTATCACCTCATTATGTCCGGTCGTGATGGTCAAGTGGATTAAGGCGTCTTGTACATACCAGTTGCGTTTGCTCCTGGGAGTATGGGTTCGAGTCACTTCTGGGGTGTGAGTTTTCAGTTGCATATTGTCCTGGGGACCATTCAGGCTTGTTCGCATATATATATATATATATATATATATATATATATATATATATATATATATATATATATATGTCGTACCTATTAACCAGAACGCACTTCTCAGCCTACTATGCAAGGCTCGATTTGTGTAATAGTGTAATGATTTTCTTTATTTTCCATAAATCGTTTCCAATTAGTTTATTTGAATTATTATTATTATTATATTATATTAGGAACATAAATTATAGACTTAGTTGTGTTAGTTTAGGTTAGGTTGAGATAGGTTAGGTTAGGTTAGGTAGGGTTGGTTAGGTTCGGTCATATATCTACGTTAGTTTTAACTCAAATTTAAAAAAAAATGACCTATACATAATGAAATGGACAGATTTATCATTTCGTAAGAAAAAAACTAGAAAAATATATAAATTCAGGAAAACTTTGCCTATTAGGCAAATCGGCCCTTGCATAGTAGGCAGAGTGCGACGTTCTGGCTACTAGGTACAACATATATATATATATATATATATATATATATATATATATATATATATATATATATATATATATGTCGTACCTAGTAGCCAGAATGCACTTCTCGGCCTACTATGCAGGGCCCGATTTGCCTAATAAGCCATATTTTCCTGAATTCATACATTTTCTCTATTTTTTTTCTTATGAAATGATAAAGCAACCCATTTCATTATGTATGAGGTCAATTTTAATTTTATTGGAGTTAAAATTAACGTAGATATATGACCGAACCTAACCAACCCTACCTAACCTAACCTAACCTATCTTTATAGGTTAGGTTAGGTTAGGTAGTGGATAAAGTTAGGTTAGGTTAGGTTAGGTAGGTTAGGTAGTCGAAAAACAAATAATTCATGAAAACTTGGCTTATTAGGCAAATCGGGCCCTGCATAGTAGGCTGAGAAGTGCGTTCTGGCTACTAGGTACGATATATATATATATATATATATATATATATATATATATATATATATATATATATATATATATATATATATATATATATATATATATATATATATAATTTTTTTGTTTTAAACCTAAATGGGGTACCACCTCTAGTGCAAGTATAGGGACCCATAGCCTAGGAGAAGAAAATAATTAGTACTCAGAGAAGACCTTGTGGATCCTCACTGAACACTTTGATATTTTCTTCCCCTACCACCCCTATTCTTTTAGTGTGTGTGTATATATATCTAACTTTATTTAAAATTTCATTACACAAAAAGGGTTACAACATTGGTTACATGCGAGGTACAGGGCTACTTGTCACAAGTTGTACAGCTCCTCCAGCTCCTCAGATGGCGGGCAGGAACCATGGATGCAGTGAGCATTTCCTCTCTGGATCGCCACACTAAGGTGCTGAAAGAGAAAACTGGCGGCTCTAGGGTCTCTATTTGTTTCAATTAGCTTTGACCCCAGTTCCTTCAAAAAACTTGCAGCACTTTTAATCTAGGCACCAAGTGTCTCTGAGGCAATGGGGACAAAATTGTAGTGGTGATCAAGGTCTCCATATTGACGCGACTTGGCTGTTTCCCGGTGATTAGCAGCACCCCCTGCCTGTGCAGCACTGAAGTTAACATAGGTGTTGGCTAAGGTTGAAACGCAAGTGTAGTCCCACACCAACTGTCTACCATTCTTCCAGGGGTTCACCGTGATCCCGTCTGGGCGACCGACAGGCTCATCTGAGTTTCAGGGCATTAGGTAACGGGGCTCTCTCTCTGCTGGACAACTGGCCGTGGTAAGGCATCTCTTGATAATGTCGTTAACCTCGCCGTGTCTTGCATGCCATCCTCCTGTCCTTTGGCAGAGAAGGCCATGCCGTCCGTACCTGTCGGCCTCTGCCTCACCGCAAATACACCTGTATTCGGTGTGGATTGGGGCAGCGAGGCGGAGAGCCTCAACAATTCAGAGGGCCTGCGGTGTGAGACGAGTGCCGGTTGCTGACATTGGGGTTGCTAGTAGGAAGTCCCCTGCATGGGGAGCTGCTACAGTTTTAAGTCGGGCAATATCATGTGGTGTTGTCGCAGCTTCTTGGTCGGCAATGGGGCGATCCCAGCTAGATTGCTTATGTGCTTCAGAAAGCAGTGGTTGGGATGCTGGTCCTGCGAGAGAGACCCATTTGGTGGTGCAGTCTGCAAAGCTGGGATCATGTATCCCTGCCCGTTGAGCTAGGTGCTCGGGAAGCATTTCCTTCACCAAGTTGTCAGACGCCACTGAAGAGGACAGAAATGCTAGTACCGCGATTTGTGTTGCTGTGCGCATGCCGAGGCCCCCGAGTCTGACAGGAAGGGAGGCCTGTTTCCACTGTGAGTCGCTGAGAGAAAGGTTGAGGGCTTTTTCTAGCATTGATTTCAGCAAGCTATCGTACTCCTCTAATTTAATATTATTGAAAGATGGCGAACATCTAAGAAAGTAGGTCAGCCTGGGGAGGGACAAGCATCTGGTGATGAGGTAACGTGCATCATGAGCATCGATGTCTTCAATCCTCTCGTTCATCCTCTTCAGGTCAGTGATCTTCTTACCAAGGACCTCGTTGATGGCATTCCCTCCAAGAGGAGCACCTAGGAGTGTGCTGTCCTCAGGGTTGGTTACGTGAATATCAGGCAAAACAACCTTTATTTGCTCTATTATGATCTGGTTGGTGGAGGTTATTTCGCACTTGGAAGAGTTCAGAGTGAGGCCTAGACTTGCTCCTTGCTCCTGAATTATTCTTATGTCGTCCAAGAGTGAGGCTGGGGCGCCGGCTAGAGTACCATCATCCAAAAACCAAATGTTGAGCTCACAGGACAGGTTATGGGTGACTTCCTTGATAACTAGGCAGAAAAGAAAAGGAGCAAGCGAGTCACCCTGTTGGACACCTTCTTGTGACTCAATTTCATGTTCCCCGAAAAGCAAAGAGAGATTCTTGCTGTAACATGAGTTTACAAACGGGTAGAGGGAAGGAAAAAGCCGATGAACCACACTGAGTACTGCATCCCTTCTAACCAGATTGAAAGCATTTTTGAAGTCCAGTTTTATCAGGGCTTTTTCATCCGTAATGTTGGCAATGTAGGCTCTAGCTGCATGAGCCGCTGCCTCACACCCTTGGGGAAGGCCAAACCCAAGTTGTTTTGACTTTAGCATGTCTGCTGCTGCCTGACTAACTGCTCTAGCAGCAGCCTTAGCGACGAGGCGCCGGAGTAAATTGCCTACAGCTATCGGTCTGATTCCTCCATCTTTTTTCCTCAGGGCACAGAGTGAAGCACCAAAAAAGATAGGCCATATGGTCTCTGGTATGTTGCCAGCTAGACATATGTTGGAGAATCTAGTTAATTCCACCAGGAGGCCCTGTGCAATGTCTCCCAGTGCATGGTTGAGCATTTGTTTGATGTGATTGGGTCTTAGACCTGTGAACCCGCCTGCTGATCCTGGTGGGAAGGATAAAGCTGCTTTATGCACCATGGATTCGAGCACACACAGGGGTTCTGCTCGTGATGACAGAGGAACACTGTCATCACGAGGAGCTCTGTGTGGGTGTTTTTCTCTTAGGGATTGTGCTGTATTAGCGTCTCTGGTGGCAACTGTGTCTTCACTGGTGATGACTCTGATCGCCCCTATTGTGTTGCCTTCTTCTATTTTCCTGCTGACTGTTGCCCTGATTTTGGATGCCTCGGTTCTGCTGTTGATACCTTTTCTGCCGTGGGTGTTTTTGGCACGGGTGGGGAGGGGTGCCTGGTTGTCCTCTCTAGGAAAACTATTTATAGCCATAATGACTGAGGAAGCTAATGATTTGTCTCTCCTTGCAGGGACAGCTAGGTATATGTTTTCAAACAAGAGAAGATTATGCCATGCTTGGATGGTTCCGGGAGAGTCATTAACCTTTTTCAAGAGGCTGGATAGTTTAGCTGCCGCTTGGGAGCGAGCAGCTTTGGGGATGTGCTGCAAGGTTCCAACCGATGTCGCTTTGATGGCTTCTAGTAGATTCTCAGTCGAAATGAAGCTGTTCGAGGTGTTTTCCCTGACTGCTGGTGTGGGGCCTTGATTGATACTCTCTTTGGGAGGGCGCCACCTACCCAGACAATCCGTTCCGTTGTGGGAATGTTTGCGCACACCCTCGTTGGTCTTGAGACGCCCCACCTTGTCACACACTTGGCATGTGCCGTACCTGATGCTGGTTGATGGCTCCTCTTGGCTGAGAAAAGCCTGGCTGTGATTCGTGACCTGCGACATCCTCGGGCGCTGGGTGGATGCTAGGCGGACGCTGGGCGCGCTGGGTGGGTGCTGGGCGGGCGCCGGGTGGGCGCCGGGTGGGCGCGGGGTGGGCGCTGGGAGGGCTGGGTCAGATGCTGGGTGGGCGCTGGACGTAGTGTGGGGGTAGATACAGGGAGGTGGTGGTCGCGGTTGGGTGGGGCAGAGGGGGGCAGACCGGCACCTCTCGACATGTGGGTTGGGTGACGGTACACACTTGAAGGTATGGGTCGGGGAGGGGGGAACAGAGGGGTGACACAAACACTTATGTATAT
Source organism: Procambarus clarkii (assembly GCF_040958095.1). Classification (NCBI taxonomy): domain Eukaryota; kingdom Metazoa; phylum Arthropoda; class Malacostraca; order Decapoda; family Cambaridae; genus Procambarus; species Procambarus clarkii. Next base: position 720,719 of record NC_091212.1, on the reverse strand, counting down.
GCATTTATATATATATATATATATATATATATATATATATATATATATATATATATATATATATATATATATATATATATATATATATATATATATATATATACATATGAAGCACAACTTGCCTAAACACACAAACACACAAGTGAAGTATACAACTTTAGAACACTTTCCCACCAGGAGTCTCGAACCCTTGCCAGCACAGAAGCCTTACAACAACTGGCATAACAGGTACGCCTTTAACCCACTGCACGACGCTCAGACCCTTAAAAGAGATGGTAATTTCGGGGTATTAAAACCCCCCAAAGATCACCATCTCCCAAGGGCAACTAGAGCTAGTGAGGGGTCACGCACGTTTTCCATCAAGTCCCTGTTAATATGGGAGAACTCTGTGTCTATGCTTGATGTACTTCTTGCCTAAACACGCAAGTGAAGTTATGCAACTTTAGAACACTTTCCCACCAGGAGACTCGAACCCTTGCCAGCACAGAAGCCTTACAGATACTGGCATAACAGGTACGCCTGTTATGCCAGAGCCACAGCAACCTTCCCCCTGCCTTCCAGTCCTCCCCCCACCATTTTCCCTACCCTCATCCTCCCAACCATTCTTCACTGCCCCGTTTTCTCGTCCTCCCAACCATTCCCCAATCCGCCGTCCCCTCGTCCTCCCCCACCATTCGCCCCCTCCCCAGTCCCCTTGTCTTCCCCACCATCCCCCACTCAACTGTCCCCTCATCCTCCAAACCATTCGCCACCCTCCCGTCCCCTAGTCCTCCCCCACTATACTCCACTCCCCTGTCCCCTCATCTCCACCATTCCCAGCTCCCCCCGTCCCCTTGTACTCCCCCATCATTACCCACTACCCTGTACCCTCGTCCTCTCCACCATCCCCCACTCCCGTCCCCTCATCCTCCCCACCGTTCCCATGCTTCACGTCCCCTCGTCCAATGTGATCTGATGTTCCTATCAGAAATTTGGGAACATCAAATTATCTTATGTTTCCATCACTGATATATAAGAAAAACAATTAAAAAAGAAATGAAAAAATGAAAAACTAAAAAATAAACTATACTTACTAAATGAACGGTATGGTAAACAACACAGCTCAATTCCAACACAATGTCACACAAAATAATTAAATCAAAATAAAATAAATCGAAATTTAGGAAAATTCAATTTGTCAATTCAATCTGAAACACTGAAATGGAATCATAACATATTTAGTATAGCGTGTGTGTGTGTGTGTTGCTATTACGTAAAACAGATGGCGCTTTTTTTCAAAAAAGCATGTTTTTACCTATCACACGTGTAGCATCTATATAGCAGGTATATAAAAACACGTGCGTATTCAAGTGGAACGTTGTGTCAAAATTTCAAAGCAATTGGAGATGAAGTTTCGGGGATGAGAGTGTGTGTTGCTCTTAGGTCCATCAGATGGCGCTGTTTAAAAAAAAAAACATGTTTTTTCCTATCACAGGTGAGGCATGTGTACAGTAAGCATATAAAACACGCGTCTTTTCGAATGCAACGTTGAGTCAAAATTTCAAAGCAATCGGTAAAGAGGTTTCGAAGATTTCCATTATATTTGATATGTAGAATTTCGCAACATAAATACTCTGTAGGACATGGCCAATTGTCTAATGCTTTGTTTGTTCATCTGTCAGAAGATGCTCACCAAATTGATTGGGAGATGACTTCTTCAATAACGAATTGTAAAAGCACCTATAACAGAAACATAATTGAATCTGCTTTGTTACAGATCACAAAAGAAAGTAATTTGAACATTAGCAGTGGTTTATATAACTTAGATCCATTTTTAATAGATCAGTTAAAGGGCGATTTAAGTAAGATCATTGGAACACATTTGTCTCACTAATTCATTGTAAATATTTACTATTTTATGCTATAATTATCCATGTGTGGCCCTGTGTGTGGTTCCTGCAACGGATGAGCCAATAGGCCGTCTGCAGTGTCCACGTATTGTACCTCACCTCACTCCACCATTCTCTCCTGCCTATATATGTCCAGTACTCGACCTGTAAAACCACTCCTTCTGAAGATGTATTAATATACGAAAGTACTTAAGGAAATTCCTGTTTAAATTTTCCTCCGTGGTCTGACTATATATATATATATATATATATATATATATATATATATATATATATATATATATATTGTCTTTACATTGAATAAAACACGTCAATAATAACATTTACTATTATCACCAAAAACTCCTCTATAAACGAATAAGTGAATGAACTCGTCTTCATCCTTCATCTTCCCTCCAACCCCTTCCCAACCTCTCCTCTCTCCCTGTTTATCCTCTTCCTCCTTCTTTCTCTTAACTCTAATCTCCACCATTTTCCTCACCCCCCTTCCCCTCACCCCCTCTCTCTCTAAGATACCCCTCGCCCCTCCCATGAAAATAAAAAACAATAATTTATATATATAAAAGGGGGAACCCGGCTGCATCCATGTCTCTACCCCCCCCCCCCCCCATCCATTCCCCCCCCCTCCGCTCTTTCACCCTCTTTCCTCTTCCTCCCCCCTCTTCCCTCTTTATCCCCCTTCCCCCTCTCTTATACAATATCTGAGTGAACACGGCCACTTACCTCTGCCTATGGTGGTTGGTAATAGGGTTGGCGGCGTGACAATATTTAGCCCCTTAACTATATTCTTGATCATCCCGGATATATATTACACCTTAGGGGCTCTATGCTAGTCAGGTTAAGGTCTCCCAGCAGCAGCCTTCCTCCCATCAACACCGACAAGATGGAGTACTCGGAGTATTCCTGTAAGAGACTCATCTCACATTTCGACTGTTCGGACTCGGCCCCTAAGAGGAGAAAATTAGAAGACGGCTGGGATGGAAATTGGGAGGACGCGGCCTCCTACGTCCGCAAGATGGTGGACGTCTGGGACCAACTGTGGGACTTCGGCGGACAAACGCTTGGGAAGGACTGGGAATATATGGATATATGAACAGTGTTTACTTCTTTGTTTCTGATAATTACTTTTTATTTTTTGTGAAATTGATTAAAATAAAGGATATGTGAACTTACCTAGTTGTATTCACCTAGTTGTCCTTGCGGGGGTTGAGCTCTGGCTATTTGGTCCCGCCTCTCAACTGTCAATCAACTAATGTACAGGTTCCTGAGCCTACTGGGCTCTATCATATCTACATATGAAACTGTGTATGGAATCAGCCTCCACCACATCACTGCCTAATGCATTCCATTTCTCTACTACTCTGACACTGAAAAAATTCTTTCTAACATCTTTATGGCTCATTTGGGCACTCAATTTCCACCTGTGTTCCCTAGTGAGTGTGTGTGTGACCTTGTGTTAAACATTCTCTCTTTCTCTACCCCTATCAATTCCTCTGAGAATCTTGCATGTGGTTATCATGTCCCCTCAAACTCTTCTGTCACCCAGTGACGTGAGGTTTAATTCCCGTAGTCTCTCCTCGTAGCTCATACCTCTCAGCTCGGGTACTAGTCTGATGGGAAACCTTTGAACCTTTTCCAGTTTAGTCTTATCCTTGAGTAGATATGGACTCCATGCTGGAGCCGCATACTCCAGCCTTGGTCTGACATATGTGGTATACAAAGTTCTGAAAGATTCCTTACACAAGTTTCCAAAGGCCGTTCTTATGTTAGCCAACCTGACATATGCTGCTGATGTTATCCTCTTGATATGAGCTTCAGGGTACAGGTCTGGCGTGATATCAACCCTCAGATCTTTCTCTCTCTCTATCCTAAATGATACCTTGTATCTGGTCTCCTGCTCCCTACATCTATCTTCATTACATTACATTTGCTTGGGTTAAACTCTAAAAACCATTTGTTAAACTATTCCTGCAGATTGTCCAGCTCTTCTTGAAGCCTTAAGGTGTCCACCTTTGTCTTAATCCTTCTAATAATTTTGGCGTCGTCAGCAAACATTGAGAGGAATGAATCTATACTCTTTGGGAAATCATTTACGTATATCAGAAATAGGATAGGTCCGAGTACAGAGCCCTGTGGGACTCCACTGGTGATTTCACGCCAATCGGAGGTCTCACCCCTCACCGTAACTCTCTGCTTCCTATTGCTTAGGTACTCCCTTTTCCACTGGAGCATCTTACCAGCTACTCCTGCCTATCTCTCCAGCTTATGCATAAGCCTTTTATGGGGTACTGTGTCAAAGGCTTTCTGGAAGTCCAAGAAAATGCAGTCCGCCCATCCTTCTGCTTAATCTTTGGCACCTGATCGTAGAATTCTATTAAGCCTGTAAGGCAAGATTTACCCTCCCTCAACCTATGTTGATGGTTTTGTCATCGAAGTCCCTTATCTCCAGATGTGTTACTAGGTTTTTTCTCACGATCTTCTCCATCACCTTGCATGGTATACAAGTTAAGGACACTGGCCTGTAGTTCAGTGCCTCTTGCCTGTCACCCTTTTTGTATATTGGGACTACATTA